>NC_041332.1:39181708-39212558 GCF_004354835.1 Perca flavescens | reverse complement strand
TGGAAACAAGATTTATACGCCGCAAGAAGCTGTTTAGAGACCCTTGAACATGATTCTGAAACAGGAACATCTTTATAGGAGTTTCTTGAAGGAAATTACTGTAAAGCTTTTTAGCGATGGAAACAACTTTACACGCTGCAACATCCTGTTTATAGCTCTTGAACATGATTCTGACATATAAACTTCCTTTATGAGAGATTCTTGAAGGAAATGACTGTAATGCTATATTAGTGATGGAAACAGCTTTACACGGCACAAGAAGCTGTTTAGAGACCTTTGAATATGATTCTGACATATAAACTTCCTTTATGAGAGATTCTTGAAGGAAATGACTGTAATGCTATATTAGTGATGGAAACAAGCTTTACACGCCACAAGAAGCTGTTTAGAGACCTTTGAACATGATTCTGAAACAGGAACATCTTTATAGGAGTTTCTTGAAGGAAATTACTGTAAAGCTTTTTTAGTGATGGAAACAAGCTTTGCATGCCACAAAAAGCTGTTTGGAGCACCTTACACATGATTCTGACATGGACACCTCCTTTATAATAGATTCTTGAAGGAAATTACTGTAAAGCTTTTTTTAGCGATGGAAACAACTTTACACGCTGCAACAACCTGTTTAGAGCTCCATGAACATGATTCTGACGTATAAACTTCCTTTATGAGAGATTCTTGAAGGAAATGACTGTAATGCTATTTTAGTGATGGAAACAAGCTTACCTGTCGCAATAAGCTGTTTAGAGACACTTGAACATGATTCTGAAACAGGAACATCTTTATAGGAGTTTCTTGAAGGAAATTACTGTAAAGCTTTTTTAGCGATGGAAACAACTTTACACGCTGCAACAACCTGTTTAGAGCTCCTTGAACATGATTCTGACATATAAACTGCCTTTATGAGAGATTCTTGAAGGAAATGACTGTAATGCTATTTTAGTGATCGAAACAAGATTTATACGCCGCAAGAAGCTGTTTAGAGACCCTTGAACATGATTCTGAAACAGGAACATCTTTATAGGAGTTTCTTGAAGGAAATTACTGTAAAGCTTTTTAGCGATGGAAACAACTTTACACGCTGCAACATCCTGTTTATAGCTCTTGAACATGATTCTGACATATAAACTTCCTTTATGAGAGATTCTTGAAGGAAATGACTGTAATGCTATATTAGTGATGGAAACAAGCTTTACACGGCACAAGAAGCTGTTTAGAGACCTTTGAACATGATTCTGACATATAAACTTCCTTTATGAGAGATTCTTGAAGGAAAAGACTGTAAAGCTTTTTTAGTGATGGAAACAAGCTTTGCATGCCACAAAAAGCTGTTTGGAACACTTTACACATGATTCTGACATAAAACCTGCTTTATAAGAGATTCTTGAAGGAAATGACTGTAATGCTATTTTAGTGATGGAAACAAGCTTTACACGCCACAAAAAGCTGTTTGGAGCACCTTACACATGATTCTGACATTTAAACCTCCTTTATGAGCGATTCTTGAAGGAAATGACTGTAATGCTATTTTAGTGATGGAAACAAGCTTTACACGCCGCAAGAAAGTGTTTAGAGACACTTGAACATGATTCTGAAACAGGAATATCTTTATAGGAGTTTCTTGAAGGAAATTACTGTAAAGCTTTTTTAGTGATGGAAACAAGCTTTACAAGCCACAAGAAGCTGTTTAGAGACCCTTGAACATGATTCTGACATGGAAACCTCCTTTATAAGAGATTGTTGAAGGAAATTACTGTAAAGCTTTTTAGTGATGGAAACAAGCTTTACACGCCACAAGAAGCTGTTTAGAAACGTTTGAACATGATTCTGACATATAAACATCCTTTAATAGAGATTCTTGAAGGAAATGACTGTAATGCTATTTTAGTGATGGAAACAAGCTTTACACGCCCAAAGTAGCCGTTTAGAGACCCTTGAACATGATTCTGAAACAGGAACATCTTTATAGGAGTTTCTTGAAGGAAATTACTGTAAAGCTTTTTTAGTGATGGAAACAAGCTTTACACGCCACAAAAAGCAGTTAGGAGCACCTTACATATGATTCTGACATAAAAACTCCTTTATAAGAGATTCTTGAAGGAAATTACTGTAAAGCTTTTTTAGTGATGGAAACAAGCTTTACATGCCCAAAGTAGCCGTTTAGAGACCTTTGAACATGATTCTGAAACAGAAACATCTTTATAGGGGTTTCTTGAAGGAAATTACTGTAAAGCTTTTTTTAGCCATGGAAACAACTTTACACGCTGCAACAACCTGTTTATAGCTCCTTGAACATGATTCTGACATGGAACCTTCCTTTATTAGAGATTCTTTAAGGAAATGACTGTAGTGCTATTTTAGTGATGGAAACAAGCTTTACACGCCACAAAAAGCTGTTTGGAGCACCTTACACATGATTCTGACATTTAAACCTCCTTTATGAGAGATTCTTGAAGGAAATGACTGTATGCTATTTTAGTGATGGAAAACAAGCTTTACACGCCGCAAGAAGCTGTTTAGAGACCCTTGAACATGATTCTGAAACAGGAACATCTTTATAGGAGTTTCTTGAAGGAAATTACTGTAAAGCTTTTTTAGCGATGGAAACAAGCTTTATACGCCACAAAAAAGCTGTGTGGAGCACCTTAAACATGATTCTGACATGGAAACCTCCTTTATAAGATATTCTTGAAGGAAATTACTGTAAAGCTTTTTTAGCAATGGAAACAACTTTACACGCTGCAAACACCTGTTTAGAGCTCCTTGAACATGATTCTGACATATAAACTTCCTTTATGAGAGATTCTTGAAGGAAAAGACTGTAATGCTATTTTAGTGATGGAAACAAGCTTTACACGCCGCAAGAAGCTGTTTAGAGACCCTTGAATATGATTCTAAACAGGAACATCTTTATAGGGGTTTCTTGAAGGAAATTACTGTAAAGCTTTTTTAGCGATGGAAACAACTTTACACGCTGCAACAACCGTTTAGAGCTCCTTGAACATGATTCAGACATGGAACATTCCTTTATTAGAGATTCTTGAAGGAAATGACTGTAATGCTATTTTAGTGATGGAAACAAGCTTTACACGCCGTAAGAAGCTGTTTAGAGACCCTTGAACATGATTCTGACATAGAAACAGCTTCATAGGAGTTTCTTGAAGGAAATATTGTAAAGCTTTTTCTAGCGATGGAAAAAACTTTGCAACAACCTGTTAGGGCTCCTTGAACATGATTCAGACATGGAACATTCCTTTATTAGAGATTCTTGAAGGAAATGACTGTAGTGCTATTTTAGTGATGGAAACAAGTGTGGTGGAAGTTTTCCTTGACGCAGCAGCGTTAGTGATATTCATGATAAAATCAAAACGAATAACAACCGTTTGAGAATTAAGCCAAAGTTTGGTCTTTGAGTATTTATTTATGGAGGACAAATGGAGAAAACACAGTTTCAAAGGTACACGCAGCACAACTGAAAATTTCTTTCTAACCTAAAATCTAAACATCCAAACATCATATAGTGAAGACCTCTGTTAAGCCACCCCTCTAAATGTGTCTTTTAGCATGGCCATAGTTGAAGAGAGGACATCATTAATAGTCACACCATTGTCTCACCTTCCCCTCTGCTCCTGTTCTTTTCATTAGCCTAAACAACAGTAAACAGTCATCGGCCTTCTCCACCTCTATCTAAGCAAAAAGTCAACAATGTGAGAAGGTTCAGGCTAGTAGAACTAAATAACTTTCTAGGCTATAGTTCACGGTTGCCAACTATTTCACTTGGAGCCTTTTGAATCTACACATGAAGAAGCTAAATCTTGTGGCGTTATAAAACAATCATTAAACCAATGGTTAATATCATTAAACAAATGGTTACAATAAAATTTGCCACCACAGTTCACCCTTTTGATTACAAAATAATCACAAAAATAAATTTTACTTTTAAAGATTCAACCCTATGGATATTCATTTCTATTTCTTACCTGTTAAATGGAAAGGTACAAAAAAAAACTCTTTTAAAGTAGCAGCAAGCATCCACATCAAAGAATAAAACAAAATGAATCAATCTCCCAAAGTATCAGAGACGGTGTCCAAACATTATTATCATATTCAGAAAGACGGAATACGTCAGAAGGCTCAATCATATTTACCATAAGAATGAAAAACTCTTTTTCTTGATTAGTGTAATAACATAGCAAACAAAACAAATCTGAAGACCAAACATAATCTGCTAAAAACCCTGGACATAAATGTCACTGGTTAATGTCACATCAGACTACTGCCTTATAATTTGTGTAAAGAATGTGTTATGTATTTAAACATTAAAATAACCTGGTGTGAAGTGTGAACATTTACTAATTTCATATCTACCCATATGGCGAAGTCAAATATTCCATAAAGCTGATAATTAAATTATCCAATGCCATCAAATGCTTCCCCCCCTTTTGGTTATTTTAATATAAATCAATTGAAACACGCTCAGTGCAATTATCAAAGCTCTCACAGAGTGAAAGTTGAGAAGAATCAGAATAAGACTGACCCCTCCTTGTCTCTAACATCATTAAGTGCTGTCACAGCACAAATAAAATTCAGTTATTCTATGTGTGTAGTTTCACTGGAAATAGCTTAGGAAAATGAGCAAAGAAATAGTGAACAAAAATCATTATGACCTACATCACGCATACATTTCCTAACTAAACCCAAGTCATTCCTTAGTAGAAAATGTATCTATTAGATAATCTTTCAAGAGTCTTAGTCAAACGTGGTGTCTATGTGTCATCAAAATGTGGAAGGTGAAATTACTTCAATGTAATAAAAGATCCACAAGGAACTTTTCCTAAGTTCTAAAGCACACAACAAAATGGCCTAGGTCTTTATACTTAACTTTGTTCAATATTCACAATATTGCTGTTTAGGAATAATTTACTTTCTTTCATCAATAATCTATCAGTTGAGTTTGTGTGGTCATGAGGAACCACATAAGGTACAAAACCCCAATTAGCCCCAATTTAGTAGCATTCGATACCAACAATCCTAATACCGGTTATTGGAACATAAGAGTGGACGTAAGTTAATCATTACAATAATATTAGCTCTGTACTAGTACTTCCAACCACCATTTTTTTCTCATTGATATGGAAAGTAGTGAAGTCTTTTCCTCCAGTCACCCTAGTGTGTTGGTGTATGTGTTGGTGTATGTAAATGTTGGGAGGAATGGTTACACCTGATTTATCATACTTTTCTCTCATCAAAAATAAAATGCAAAAACCATAAATGCAATAGAAAATCATAATAATCACACTACAAATGTGGAAAACCCCCCATGTTCTTCTTGAAGGGTACCTATTCCAGTCCTTTCTGTCCATCTGCTCCATGTGTGCGCCAGAGCACTCTGCTCTGAAAGTGTGTGTGTTTATCTCAGAGGAATGTCAACAGTTCCTCAAAAGAATGTGCAGTGAGTGTGTGTGTGTTCAGAGAGAGAGGGTGTGTGTGTTCTCTACAATTGTGAAGTATATTCTGTCACTGTCAGAGAATGTGCTGTGGTTGTCAGAGAAGAGATCAGTATCACTGCTGTCTTCTGAAATGATTTTAAACAGCAGGCTACAATACCAATATGTAGCTTCTGGTTTTTCCTCCTTGGAAAAACTTCTTGTTTTCCTCCTCTCTCAATGTGTTGCAAACAGTGAGAAAAACTCCAGTTTTCCGCAATTGATTTCACAGAAACGCCGTCTGTCAGGCTGATCTCTGAATCGATTTCCCTCGTAGGTGACTCAGCAGAAGATCTGCTCGTCACTTGTTGCAGGTTGTAGAAAAACCTGTACTCTTCTCCTCCGGAACCTTTTGTAGTGATGCGTGTATCCAGGTGACTCTCCCTGGAACCTTTCACTGCCCTGTGTCACTGGAACGATCGCGATGGTCTCTTTCACCGTCTATTTGTTGTTATCACCACAGAATCCCCAGGCTTGACACCTGGATTCTTACGGCCAAAAGAGCAGAAGAAAATTCTCACGCAATAACTATCCTATCATTTCCCTTATACTGCCGTGGAAGAAATAGGTGTTTTTTATTATGGGCCTCTCCCTACCTATGTATAAATAAAGAAAAAAAATCTTTAGAGCAAAATTCTTTGGAGCAAATCGGAACCAATAAAACAAAAACAATTACTATTGCATCCCCTTACACTTACACATACTGTGTCAATCAGGGGGTAGATGATCGTTTTTTTTACAGTTGAACTATCAATTTTGTCAATTTTGTTCTCAGCTAAGCAGATTTTTTCTTTAAATGTACAGTTGTTAACTATTCTAGCACTTTGGTTATTCAAGGTCTTTTAAACTGGAGCTACAGTGATGTCACAACAAGTGTTTCAAACGTCTTTAGAAAAATCAACCTAATTTTTTTATTTTTTTATTTAACACTTTTTATTTGCCTTGCTACCGTTCCCTTATTCTTCATTAAAACCCCTTATTTAACATTGCTATACTATATCCCTCCTATTTGAGACATGACAAAGCTCATGACTCAAAAGCAATATAAATAATCTGTTTAATATTCTAATCCTTAACATTGTTCTAGGTTTTACAGCAAATCCTGTTTATCAGCAACCAAAGTTCAATGAATAATTTCTTTAGGGGACTTTTCACCTCAGTAAATTTTTCAACGTCAACATCAACTAATTTAGTTAAAACAATTTTTGATATAGCAACTCAAAAACTCATTAGAGTACGACATGAAACATACTGCTTTTAGGATTAAATCTCATTTAAACCTTCATTTATTCAATATCACCATTAAACTAAGACGAATTACCCAAAATACATTGTTTTTAATTTTTGTATCTATAGTTTACAAACCAAAGTAACAAATGAAAGTTTTTAGCCTTCTAAAGCACACCTAATCACGTGTACTTTGAACATCTATTTATCCAAATCGTTACCTGTTACGGGAAACATATCACATATTTTTTCTTTAAACCAAAATTTCACTTGTACTACTCATGTTTGGTTTTAGCTTGTGTCTTATCTCTGTGTGGTGTGTGTGTGTGTCTCCTCCTCTGGCTGTCCTCTGTCAAAGAAAGAAGGATCTCTCCAGGGTACATATAAACACACTGTTATTCTTTTAGTAATTTATGGCATCATTAATTAACAACTCAATGTATTCCTGAAAGGTGTGTCAAGGTGTACAGCTTACCATCACCCAGAACTATAAAACAATATTTACTGTCTTTTCTACTGGATTTCTGAGGAAAGAAAAATGTTATACGAAACAACAGAGAATCAAAACCTTTAACATTCCCTGGAGAATGTTATGTTTAGCTGTGGGAGACATTAGGTGCTCGAGCTCGAGACCCTCTGCATTTACTGCTCGAAGGTCCTGAATAAAACAAAACTTTAACATTTGTAATAAAAATGATTCTTCTTATTTATGTTACTTGAGAGAATAAGTGTACGTGTTGGAGAATCTAAACACGGAACTATAAACCCCATCCGTCAATAAAGAGTTAAAAACACGGCGTCGGATTTCTGTCGATTACTTCCTGTTTTAGCGTGTACTGATGTTTCTGGGGCCTGTAGTCCGAACGCAGCTTGATGACTACAGGTCGACAATTTGAAAAATGAATGTGAGCTTTTGAGTTAGAATTTCTGAAAAACTAATAGTTTATCAGTCAAGATGACAGCCACTGGACATGCGTATATGCCAGTAGACAAAAGAAAACTCATACTCGTCCTTTGATTTGTTAAAAAAAAAACTTTTCAACGTAGTCTTCATCAGGGTCAAAAGGTGACAAAAGGAATGCATGTAATATTTGTGATTCCTTAAACTTAACTACAGGTGTCCCAATTTGTTACCGTAATCAGGAGATTAACAGACTGACATGGTACGTGTTACGTTAAAATTTGTAAACAAATACGTACTTTTAGGCTGCAACAAAAATATGTCAGCCAAAGAGTGATTTTTATCAAACCGCACAACTTTAAAGCCAGTGGGCAAAAGAATAAACATTCCTAAGACCCGTGGGTGAAAGAATGTCTTCAATTTCAAATAGACATTTTCAAATGCAATCTGCATAACAAATTTACAGGACACTCAGATGGAAGGGAGAAAGAAACAATGAACATTTTCCTTTCATATCTAGTTTCAGGATCCTAAGGATCTGAATATACTCAAATCATAAGAATGGTGAACTTCTCTGAGATAACCATTCTTCTAACCATTTCTCTAAGGGGAAAAAAAAAAAAACCCTAGTTTACCACAGAGCTTCTGATTTGAAGAACAAAACTTCACTAAACCCAAATTGTTGCTCCCGAATCAACTAAAAATCCAATTTTCTTCCCTTGTATAATTAACACCATGGTAGGCAATTTGTATACACGCCAGACAAACACATTGAATACTTGGACATATTTTCCAAAAGTTATTTCTGTTTGTCGTGCTGTTTTTAAGGTCTAATTTGATCTGTCTATCGTGTGGGGGTGTTTGTAGCGTGCAAAAAGCATGTCTTCATTGCAAGCATGTGTATGTACGTGTATGTCTGTATGAACTGTTTTTAGGGATCTGGCAGTCCCAGCATCGGGGAAGACTGCAGAGACAGTTTCATATTCACGAACGCTTCAATAGCTTTGGCAGCAAAAGTCTTACAGTGACATCAGGAACGTGTACAGACATTCTAAGTGACCGGCTCAAGTAAAAATCTAAGTGTTAACACTAAACTGAACAAGCTGCTATTCTGTTCATTTTACATGAAAACAGCACTGCACCAAAAAACTTTTCATGAGGGATAAAAAGCAGATGCAGCCTTGAGAGATGTACAGTAGATATTGGTTGTCAGGTTTCATGCAGTCAGACGCAGGGCTGATTACAGACGTGTAATCAGACCTTAGTGAGGTCATTTTAGCCACACTGTAATTAACGTGGTTACGTCAGTTGAACATTAAGAGAAATTCTCAATTCGTCAGGTGTTGAGGTTAAACCAATGTTAAAAGTGCACATTAAATCACTACCTAAACCAAATAAGTGGAACCTTCATACACCAAGAATTGTTTTTCCCATGTACAGGAGAGAGGAACAGAGAATTGTTCTCTTACTGTTTGATCTGTAACCCCAATTGACCAAATAGAATGACCAAATCAGTGTCAAATCTATAGCTCTAATAATCAAATTATGTGAGTGGAACCCCTTTAACTTTACACTCAGTAGTAGGCATCTTCTTCTAGGTTTCAGAAGATAAGTAAGGGTTAATGGTTTAACTGAATAGATTATTTTTCAGAACTTTCTAACCTATCAATTGTCCCTAATAGCAAAAACAAAAGTGTATCAGTGCAAAACATTTCTTCGTTGCATGAAGCGAGTGTGTGTGTGTGGTAGCACTACCTTCCTCAGCTTTTGGACTTAGTCAAACAGAGGGACAAGTGTTGTTCTTTGTCGGAGGTGTTTTTTGTTTTTTCTTCGGGCATTTACATGGACTTTATAGTATACTGTGTCTTGGTCGATGTGATCGTCACCACACCGCGAGGTTATTTGTTCGGGAAACTTGCTGAAAACCCGTGTACAGCCCTGCGGACAAAATCAACTTAATAGTCAAATAACTCGACCTATTTAGTATGTTTTGCCTTGTTGCAGTATGTCTCTAAATAATCCAGAGGCTCTCTTAGAGTAACGTTACAACCCAGACCGTCCTGCAGGTTGTCCTTAAAGGGTCCAGAACTTGTTTAGAGTATCATTACAACCCAGACCGTCCTGCAGGTTGTCCTTAAAGGGTCCAGAACTCGTTTAGAGTTTAGACTATTTGTTTTCTGCTCGGGAAACTCGTATGAAAAACCCGGTGCGACCCTGCAGTCAAAAATCTCTTAAATAGTTAACTATTTTTAGGGGTCCAAGCCCGAGTCTGGAAGAAACGGCGTGTAGCAATAGCTACGCCGTTCGCACAGCAGGGCTGTGGAACCCTATTGTTTTTCTAAGGATTTTTTCTTCTTCTTCTTCTTCTTCTTCTTACTTATTATTCTTCTCCGCCTAAAACTCCGACTGCAGCCTAAACCGTACATAGTGGGGAGTTGCCATTTTCAGGACTGGTCCCAAACCCCGGAAGGACCTCAGTCGCAAAAATTGACCCATTTCCACCACTAGGTGGCGCTATTTCAGACAAAAACGCGTTTGGCCCTATAACTTCCACACCGTACACCCGACATTCAAAAACAATACATCTACGCGTTCCCTGGATCCAACTGAATCACGTGATATAGGCCACGCCCATTTCCGCCTAGACTTTTATGCCTTAAAAATCGCAATTTATCAAAAACCTACTTTTTTGAACTACTCCTACACCGAGCGACCAATCTGCACGAAACTTGGACCGTGACATCTCCAGACTGGCCTGACTAAAAGGTATGGAAAGAAATTTTATACGATAAAAATTGCGCATATAACGCACAAACAAATTTGCGTAGCTAACTATGAAAACACCAACTTTACCATATCTCAGCCAAAGTAACTGCTATCAACCCCAAACTTTAGAGTGTTTTTTGTCATGCCCCTTTAGAGGTACCACATGCGTTTTACGAAAATTGGTCACTAGGGGGCGCTACAACTACAAAAAGTTTATATCTCATGAACGGCTCATCCGATTTATATGAAATTTGATGCGTACCATCTGGGGCCAATCCTGAGGCAATCCCTAGAATGGAGTACCGAGGGGTCAAAGTGGGCGTGGCCTATGGGACCCAATGTGACCCAACTCTAGATTCACCACTTACGCTAATGTGAACAACTTTAAATTTACAGGGTAGATGGACAATGGGCCATGGATCACACCTACCAAAAATTACACATGTGGACCACTAGGTGGCGCTATAATGGTTTTTTGTCATTAACTCCCACAATACACATCACACATTAAAAATTCTTACATCCACGTGTTCCTTGAATCAAGCTGAATTGCCTGATATAGGCCCCGCCCATTTCCGCGCAAAAGTTTTTTCGCAGTATCGCGCAACGTGCAAAACCAACTTTCGCAAACTCATCCTAGGCCGTTCAACCGATCTGCACGAAACCTGGTAGTTAGCATCTCCAGATGGACCTGACAAAAAGTTATGGAAATCGTTTTGCTACGTTGAAGTATGCCAATTTGACAACCAAATAAATTGTCCTAGCTAGCTACTACACACGTATCATATCATATCTCCGTTAAATTTAAAGTTTTCACCAAATGACTTGAGATCCTTGTTCAACATTTGACTACGATACTGTGTACCAAATTTGGCGAAGATCGGCCTTTAGGGGGCGCTATAAGCAACGTTTATTTGTTTTCCCGCCAATTTTCTTAGTACATTTCAAAGGGAAATTTGCCATTGCAATATCTCTGCCACAGTAAAAGCAATCAACACAACATTGTCGGTGGTCTTTCGGGATGGCGTTCTGAGGCGCTGTACCAAATTTGGCGAAGATCGGCCTTTAGGGGGCGCTATAAGCAACGTTTATTTGTTTCGCCCACTTACTCAATGCATTTAAATGGGAAATTTGCAATTGCAATATCTCTGCCACAGTAAAAGCAATCAACACAAAATTTGTGGTGCTCGCTCGGCATGGTGTCCCGAGGCGTTCTACCAAATTTGGCGAAGATCGGCCTTTAGGGGGCGCTATAAGCAACGTTTATTTGTTTCGCCCACTGACTCAATTCATTTAAATGGGAAATATGCAATTGCGATATCTCTGTCACAGTAAAAGCAATCAACACAAAATTTGTGGCGCTCGCTCGGCATGGCGTTCCGAGGCGCTGTACCAAATTTGGCGAATTTGGTCCATAACTTTTGGACCACCACCCTCTCAGTCACTGTCTCATTTCTCTCTGCTGTCCCCTGTGGTCAGGGGGGTTAAGAAGTTTGTTTATAGTAGAGAATTGTTAAAAGCAGTCTGTGCATGCATGGAGACGAACTGTTAACCACTACATTTTCAAAAGCAGAGTACCGCAGACCTCGCGCATCAAACCTCTCGATATTCACCGACGTGTGCCCCCCCTACTCAATGCTTCGAGTCCCGCATCGGCGCAGCTTCGCGCTTCTTCGGGTGCGACTGGCGCGGCTCCGGGGGCATCGCGGACGACGGGCATCGGAGGCGAATAGCGTCGGAGGCGAACGGCGTCGGAGGCTGGCGGCGATGGAGGCTGGCGGCGTCGGAGGCTGGCAGCTATGGAGACGGGCGGCGTCGGAGGCTTGGGCCCCGTTCATAACTGCTTGCAGTTCTAGTTTGTTTTGTTTTACTCTGCAGTCCGCCTCTTTAATCAAGAAATGTGCTATCAGCTTCGTAGATTAATTCTTTAGGCCTTGCCTACTGTTCTGCCAGTTCTCTTACTGGTCTTGTCCGTCAATCAATTGTCTTATCACCATATGAGAATTCAATCATAAATATGTCTGACGTTGTCCGTGTCTGCCAAAAGATGTCATTCATAACCTCAGTTATCTTTGTCCTATCTAATGACCCAAAAAAAATACCCAGTTATTCACTTCCCAAAAGTCAGAATTAGTTTCATTTATTCTCTTTAGTTAAGAGAATGATTTCGCCAATTATTCATTACTTAATTCGTTTAGCAATGGTTGCTTGTTTAGAATGTTTTGAACAAACCTTGAATTCACAATCCAATTGTAATTAATCAATTTTATCTTACCGTGCTGCTTGAAATCTCTTCCTCCATGGTCCTAACCCTTCTCTCTCTGAAAAACCTTTTTAAAGGTTTAGAGGTATGAGGCAGGTGATTTTTGATACTTGGATAGCCAGTCATCAGCGACCCAACGGAGCTCTTTTCTCTGTTAACTCATCCATCCTGCCGGACAACGCCAAATTGTGGTGGAAGTTTTCCTTGAAGCTAGTGATATTCATGATAAAATCAAAACGAATAACGACCGTTTGAGAATTAAGCCAAAGTTTGGTCTTTGAGTATTTATTTACATTTGCAAATGGAAAAAACACAGTTTCAAAGGTAACCTAAAATCTAAACATCCAAACATCATATAGTGAAGACCTCTGTTAAGCCACCCCTCTAAATGTGTCTTTTAGCATGGCCATAGTTGAAGAGAGGACATCATTAACAGTCACACCATTGTCTCACCTTCCCCTCTACTCCTGTTCTTTTCATTAGCCTAAACAACAGTAAACAGTCATCGGCCTTCTCCACTTCTATCTAAGCAAAAAGTCAACAATGTGAGAAGGTTCAGGCTAGTAGAACTAAATAACTCTCTAGGCTATAGTTCACGGTTGCCAACTATTTCACTTGGAGCCTTTTGAATCTACACATGAAGAAGCTAAATCTTGTGGCGTTATAAAACAATCATTAAACCAATGGTTAATATCATTAAACAAATGGTTAAAACAAGATTTGCCACCACACAAGCTTTTTACATCCGCAAGAAGCTGTTTAGAGACCTTTGAAAATGATTCTGAAACAGGAACATCTTGATAGGAGTTTCTTGAAGAAAATTACTGTTAATCTTTTTTAGTGATGGAAACAAGCTTTACTCGCCACAAAAAGCAGTTTGGAGCACCTTACATATGATTCTGACATAGAAACCTCCTTTATAAGAGATTCTTGAAGGAAACGACTGTAATGCTATATTAGTGATGGAAACAAGCTTTACACGCCCAAAGAAGCTGTTTAGAGACCCTTGAACATGATTCTGAGACAGGAACATCTTTATAGGAGTTTCTTGAAGGAAATTACTGTAAAGCTTTTTTAGCGATGGAAACAACTTTACACGCTGCAACAACCTGTTTATAGCTCCTTGAACATGATTCTGACATAGAACCTTCCTTTATTAGAGATTCTTGAAGGAAATGACTGTAGTACTATTTTAGTGATGGAAACAAGCTTTACACGCCACAAAAAGCAGTTTGGAGCACCTTACACATGATTCTGACATGGAAACCTCCTTTATAAGAGATTCTTGAAGGAAATTACTGTAAAGCTTTTTTTAGCGATGGAAAAAACTTTACACGCTGCAACAACCTGTTTAGAGATCCTTGAACATGATTCTGACGTATAAACTTCCTTCATGAGAGATTCTTGAAGGAAATGACTGTAATGCTATTTTAGTGATGGAAACAAGCTTTACATGCCGCAATAAGCTGTTTAGAGACACTTGAACATGATTCTGAAACAGGAACATCTTTATAGGAGTTTCTTGAAGGAAATTACTGTAAAGCTTTTTTAGTGATGGAAACAAGCTTTACACGCCACAACAAGCTGTTTAGAAACCTTTGAACATGATTCTGACATATAAACTTCCTTTATGAGAGATTCTTGAAGGAAACGACTGTAATGCTATTTTAGTGATGGAAACAAGCTTTACACGCCACAAAAAGCTGTGTAGAGACCCTTGAACATGATTCTGACGTATAAACTTCCTTTATGAGAGATTCTTGAAGGAAATGACTGTCGTGCTATTTTAGTGATGGAAACAAGCTTTACACGCCACAAGAAGCTGTTTAGATACCTTTGAACATGATTCTGAAACAGGAACATCTTTATAGGAGTTTCTTGAAGGAAATGACTGTAGTGCTATTTTAGAGATGGAAACAAGCTTTACACGCCACAAAAAGCAGTTTGGAGCACCTTACACATGATTCTGACATATACAATTCCTTTATGAGAGATTCTTGAAGGAAATGACTGTAGTGCTATTTTAGTGATGGAAACCAGCTTTACACGCCACAAAAAGCTGTTTGGAGCACCTTACACATGATTCTGACATTTAAATCTCCTTTATGAGAGATTCTTGAAGGAAATGACTGTAATGCTATATTAGTGATGGAAACAAGCTTTACACGCCACAAGAAGCTGTTTAGAGACCTTTGAACATGATTCTGACATATAAACTTCCTTTATGAGAGATTCTAGAAGGAAATTACTGTAAAGCTTTTTTTAGCGATGGAAACAACTTTACACGCTGCAACAACCTGCTTAGAGATCCTTGAACATGATTCTGACGTATAAACTTCCTTCATGAGAGATTCTTGAAGGAAATGACTGTAATGCTATTTTAGTGATGGAAACAAGCTTTACATGCCGCAATAAGCTGTTTAGAGACACTTGAACATGATTCTGAAACAGGAACATCTTTCTAGGAGTTTCTTGAAGGAAATTACTGTAAAGCTTTTTTAGTGATGGAAACAAGCTTTACACGCCACAACAAGCTGTTTAGAAACCTTTGAACATGATTCTGACATATAAACTTCCTTTATGAGAGATTCTTGAAGGAAACGACTGTAATGCTATTTTAGTGATGGAAACAAGCTTTACACGCCACAACAAGCTGTTTAGAAACCTTTGAACATGATTCTGACATATAAACTTCCTTTATGAGAGATTCTTGAAGGAAACGACTGTAATGCTATTTTAGTGATGGAAACAAGCTTTACAGGCCGCCAGAAGCTGTTTAGAGACCTTTGAACATGATTCTGAAACAGGAACATCTTTATAGGAGTTTCTTGAAGGAAATTACTGTAAAGCTTTTTTAGTGATGGAAACAAGCTTTACACGCCACAAAAAGCAGTTTGGAGCACCTTACACATGATTCTGACATATACAATTCCTTTATGAGAGAATGTTGAAGGAAATGACTGTAGTGCTATATTAGTGATGGAAACCAGCTTTACACGCCAAAAAAACTGTTTGGAGCACCTTACACATGATTCTGACATTTAAACCTCCTTTATGAGAGATTCTTGAAGGAAATGACTGTAGTGCTATTTTAGTGATGGAAACCAGCTTTACACGCCACAAAAAGCTGTTTGGAGCACCTTACACATGATTTTGACATTTAAACCTCCTTTATGAGAGATTCTTGAAGGAAATGACTGTAATGCTATTTTAGTGATGGAAACAAGCTTTACACGCAACAAGAAGCTGTTTAGAGACCTTTGAACATGATTCTGAAACAGGAACATCTTTATAGGAGTTTCTTGAAGGAAATTACTGTAAAGCTTTTTTAGTGATGGAAACAAGCTTTGCATGCCACAAAAAGCTGTTTGGAGCACCTTACACATGATTCTGACATGGACACCTCCTTTATAATAGATTCTTGAAGGAAATTACTGTAAAGCTTTTTTTAGCGATGGAAACAACTTTACACGCTGCAACAACCTGTTTAGAGCTCCTTGAACATGATTCTGACGTATAAACTTCCTTTATGAGAGATTTTTGAAGGAAATGACTGTAATGCTATTTTAGTGATGGAAACAAGCTTACATGTCGCAATAAGCTGTTTAGAGTCACTTGAACATGATTCTGAAACAGGAACATCTTTATAGGAGTTTCTTGAAGGAAATTACTGTAAAGCTTTTTTAGCGATGGAAACAACTTTACACGCTGCAACAACCTGTTTAGAGCTCCTTGAACATGATTCTGACATATAAACCTCCTTTATGAGAGATTCTTGAAGGAAATGACTGTCGTGCTATTGTAGTGATGGAAACCAGCTTTACACGCCACAAAAAGCTGTTTGGAGCACCTTACACATGATTCTGACATGGACACCTCCTTTATAGTAGATTCTTGAAGGAAATTACTGTAAAGCTTTTTTTAGCGATGGAAACAACTTTACACGCTGCAACAACCTGTTTAGAGCTCCTTGAACATGATTCTGACGTATAAACTTCCTTCATGACAGATTCTTGAAGGAAATGACTGTAATGCTATTTTAGTGATGGAAACAAGCTTTACATGCCGCAATAAGCTGTTTAGAGACACTTGAACATGATTCTGAAACAGGAACATCTTTATCGGAGTTTCTTGAAGGAAATTACTGTAAAGCTTTTTTAGCGATGGAAACAACTTTACACGCTGCAACATCCTGTTTATAGCTCCTTGAACATGATTCTGACATATAAAATTCCTTTATGAGAGATTCTTGAAGGAAATGACTGTAATGCTATATTAGTGATGGAAACAAGCTTTACACGCCACAAAAAGCTTTTTGGAGCACCTTACATATGATTCTGACATTTAAACCTCCTTTATGAGAGATTCTTGAAAGAAATGACTGTATGCTATTTAGTGATGGAAACAAGCTTTACACGCCACAAAAAGCTGTTTGGAGCACCTTACACATGATTCTGACATATAAAATTCCTTTATGAGAGATTCTTGAAGGAAATGACTGTAATGCTATTTTAGTGATGGAAACCAGCTTTACACGCCACAAAAAGCTGTTTAGAAACCTTTGAACATGATTCTGACATATAAACTTCCTTTATGAGAGATTCTTGAAGGAAACGACTGTAATGCTATTTTAGTGATGGAAACAAGCTTTACACGCCACAAAAAGCTGTTTAGAAACCTTTGAACATGATTCTGAAACAGGAACATCTTTATAGGAGTTTCTTGAAGGAAATGACTGTAATGCTATTTTAGTGATGGAAACAAGCTTTACACGCCACAAGAAGCTGTTTAGAGACCTTTGAACATGATTCTGAAACAGGAACATCTTTATAAGAGTTTCTTGAGGGAAATTAATGTAAAGCTTTTTTAGTGATGGAAACAAGCTTTGCATGCCACAAAAAGCTGTTTGGAGCACGTTACACATGATTCTGACATGGAAACCTCCTTAATAATAGATTCTTGAAGGAAATTACTGTAAAGCTTTTTTTAGCGATGGAAACAACTTTACACGCTGCAACAACCTGTTTAGAGCTCCTTGAACATGATTCTGACGTATAAACTTCCTTCATGAGAGATTCTTGAAGGAAATGACTGTATTGCTACTTTAGTGATGGAAACAAGCTTTACAAATAAGCTGTTTAGAGACACTTGAACATGATTCTGAAACAGGAACATCTTTATGGGAGTTTCTTGAAGGAAATTACTGTAAAGCTTTTTTAGTGATGGAAACAAGCTTTACACGCCACAAAAAGCAGTTTGGAGCACCTTACACATGATTCTGACATATACAATTCCTTTATGAGAGATTCTTGAAGGAAACGACTGTAATGCTATTTTAGAGATGGAAACAAGCTTTACACGCCACAAAAAGCTTTTTGGAGCACCTTACATATGATTCTGACATTTAAACCTCCTTTATGAGAGATTCTTGAAGGAAATGACTGTATGCTATTTAGTGATGGAAACAAGCTTTACAGGCCGCAAGAAGCTGTTTAGAGACCCTTGAACATGATTCTGAAACAGGAACATCTTTATATGAGTTTCTTGAAGGAAATTACTGTAAAGCTTTTTTAGTGATGGAAACAAGCTTTACACGCCACAAAAAGCAGTTTGGACCACCTTACACATGATTCTGACATATACAATTCCTTTATGAGAGATTCTTGAAGGAAATGACTGTAGTGCTATTTTAGTGATGGAAACCAGCTTTACACGCCACAAAAAGCTGTTTGGAGCACCTTACACATGATTCTGACATTTAAACCTCCTTTATGAGAGATTCTTGAAGGAAATGACTGTAATGCTATATTAGTGATGGAAACAAGCTTTACACGCCACAAGAAGCTGTTTAGAGACCTTTGAACATGATTCTGAAACAGGAACATCTTTATAGGAGTTTCTTGAAGGAAATTACTGTAAAGCTTTTTTAGTGATGGAAACAAGCTTTGCATGCCACAAAAAGCTGTTTGGAGCACCTTACACATGATTCTGACATGGACACCTCCTTTATAATAGATTCTTGAAGGAAATTACTGTAAAGCTTTTTTTAGCGATGGAAACAACTTTACACGCTGCAACAACCTGTTTAGAGCTCCTTGAACATGATTCTGACGTATAAACTTCCTTTATGAGAGATTCTTGAAGGAAATGACTGTAATGCTATTTTAGTGATGGAAACAAGCTTACCTGTCGCAATAAGCTGTTTAGAGACACTTGAACATGATTCTGAAACAGGAACATCTTTATAGGAGTTTCTTGAAGGAAATTACTGTAAAGCTTTTTTAGCGATGGAAACAACTTTACACGCTGCAACAACCTGTTTAGAGCTCCTTGAACATGATTCTGACATATAAACTGCCTTTATGAGAGATTCTTGAAGGAAATGACTGTAATGCTATTTTAGTGATGGAAACAAGATTTATACGCCGCAAGAAGCTGTTTAGAGACCCTTGAACATGATTCTGAAACAGGAACATCTTTATAGGAGTTTCTTGAAGGAAATTACTGTAAAGCTTTTTTAGCGATGGAAACAACTTTACACGCTGCAACATCCTGTTTATAGCTCTTGAACATGATTCTGACATATAAACTTCCTTTATGAGAGATTCTTGAAGGAAATGACTGTAATGCTATATTAGTGATGGAAACAGCTTTACACGGCACAAGAAGCTGTTTAGAGACCTTTGAATATGATTCTGACATATAAACTTCCTTTATGAGAGATTCTTGAAGGAAATGACTGTAATGCTATATTAGTGATGGAAACAAGCTTTACACGCCACAAGAAGCTGTTTAGAGACCTTTGAACATGATTCTGAAACAGGAACATCTTTATAGGAGTTTCTTGAAGGAAATTACTGTAAAGCTTTTTAGTGATGGAAACAAGCTTTGCATGCCACAAAAAAGCTGTTTGGAGCACCTTACACATGATTCTGACATGGACACCTCCTTTATAATAGATTCTTGAAGGAAATTACTGTAAAGCTTTTTTTAGCGATGGAAACAACTTTACACGCTGCAACAACCTGTTTAGAGCTCCTTGAACATGATTCTGACGTATAAACTTCCTTTATGAGAGATTCTTGAAGGAAATGACTGTAATGCTATTTTAGTGATGGAAACAAGCTTACCTGTCGCAATAAGCTGTTTAGAGACACTTGAACATGATTCTGAAACAGGAACATCTTTATAGGAGTTTCTTGAAGGAAATTACTGTAAAGCTTTTTTAGCGATGGAAACAACTTTACACGCTGCAACAACCTGTTTAGAGCTCCTTGAACATGATTCTGACATATAAACTGCCTTTATGAGAGATTCTTGAAGGAAATGACTGTAATGCTATTTTAGTGATCGAAACAAGATTTATACGCCGCAAGAAGCTGTTTAGAGACCCTTGAACATGATTCTGAAACAGGAACATCTTTATAGGAGTTTCTTGAAGGAAATTACTGTAAAGCTTTTTTAGCGATGGAAACAACTTTACACGCTGCAACATCCTGTTTATAGCTCTTGAACATGATTCTGACATATAAACTTCCTTTATGAGAGATTCTTGAAGGAAATGACTGTAATGCTATATTAGTGATGGAAACAAGCTTTACACGGCACAAGAAGCTGTTTAGAGACCTTTGAACATGATTCTGACATATAAACTTCCTTTATGAGAGATTCTTGAAGGAAAAGACTGTAAAGCTTTTTTAGTGATGGAAACAAGCTTTGCATGCCACAAAAAGCTGTTTGGAACACTTTACACATGATTCTGACATAAAACCTGCTTTATAAGAGATTCTTGAAGGAAATGACTGTAATGCTATTTTAGTGATGGAAACAAGCTTTACACGCCACAAAAAGCTGTTTGGAGCACCTTACACATGATTCTGACATTTAAACCTCCTTTATGAGCGATTCTTGAAGGAAATGACTGTAATGCTATTTTAGTGATGGAAACAAGCTTTACACGCCGCAAGAAAGTGTTTAGAGACACTTGAACATGATTCTGAAACAGGAATATCTTTATAGGAGTTTCTTGAAGGAAATTACTGTAAAGCTTTTTTAGTGATGGAAACAAGCTTTACAAGCCACAAGAAGCTGTTTAGAGACCCTTGAACATGATTCTGACATGGAAACCTCCTTTATAAGAGATTGTTGAAGGAAATTACTGTAAAGCTTTTTTAGTGATGGAAACAAGCTTTACACGCCACAAGAAGCTGTTTAGAAACGTTTGAACATGATTCTGACATATAAACATCCTTTAATAGAGATTCTTGAAGGAAATGACTGTAATGCTATTTTAGTGATGGAAACAAGCTTTACACGCCCAAAGTAGCCGTTTAGAGACCCTTGAACATGATTCTGAAACAGGAACATCTTTATAGGAGTTTCTTGAAGGAAATTACTGTAAAGCTTTTTTAGTGATGGAAACAAGCTTTACACGCCACAAAAAGCAGTTAGGAGCACCTTACATATGATTCTGACATAAAACCTCCTTTATAAGAGATTCTTGAAGGAAATTACTGTAAAGCTTTTTTAGTGATGGAAACAAGCTTTACATGCCCAAAAATAGCCGTTTAGAGACCTTTTGAACATGATTCTGAAACAGAAACATCTTTATAGGGGTTTCTTGAAGGAAATTACTGTAAAGCTTTTTTTAGCCATGGAAACAACTTTACACGCTGCAACAACCTGTTTATAGCTCCTTGAACATGATTCTGACATGGAACCTTCCTTTATTAGAGATTCTTTAAGGAAATGACTGTAGTGCTATTTTAGTGATGGAAACAAGCTTTACACGCCACAAAAAGCTGTTTGGAGCACCTTACACATGATTCTGACATTTAAACCTCCTTTATGAGAGATTCTTGAAGGAAATGACTGTATGCTATTTTAGTGATGGAAAACAAGCTTTACACGCCGCAAGAAGCTGTTTAGAGACCCTTGAACATGATTCTGAAACAGGAACATCTTTATAGGAGTTTCTTGAAGGAAATTACTGTAAAGCTTTTTTAGCGATGGAAACAAGCTTTATACGCCACAAAAAGCTGTGTGGAGCACCTTAAACATGATTCTGACATGGAAACCTCCTTTATAAGATATTCTTGAAGGAAATTACTGTAAAGCTTTTTTAGCAATGGAAACAACTTTACACGCTGCAAACACCTGTTTAGAGCTCCTTGAACATGATTCTGACATATAAACTTCCTTTATGAGAGATTCTTGAAGGAAAAGACTGTAATGCTATTTTAGTGATGGAAACAAGCTTTACACGCCGCAAGAAGCTGTTTAGAGACCCTTGAATATGATTCTAAACAGGAACATCTTTATAGGGGTTTCTTGAAGGAAATTACTGTAAAGCTTTTTTTAGCGATGGAAACAACTTTACACGCTGCAACAACCGTTTAGAGCTCCTTGAACATGATTCTGACATAGAACCTTCCTTTATGAGAGATTCTTGAAGGAAATGACTGTAATGCTATTTTAGTGATGGAAACAAGCTTTACACGCCGTAAGAAGCTGTTTAGAGACCCTTGAACATGATTCTGACATAGAAACATCTTCATAGGAGTTTCTTGAAGGAAATATTGTAAAGCTTTTTTTAGCGATGGAAACAACTTTACACGCTGCAACAACCTGTTTAGAGCTCCTTGAACATGATTCTGACATAGAACCTTCCTTTATGAGAGATTCTTGAAGGAAATGACTGTAATGCTATTTTAAGTGATGGAAACAAGTGTGGTGGAAGTTTTCCTTGACGCAGCAGCGTTAGTGATATTCATGATAAAATCAAAACGAATAACAACCGTTTGAGAATTAAGCCAAAGTTTGGTCTTTGAGTATTTATTTATGGAGGACAAATGGAGAAAACACAGTTTCAAAGGTACACGCAGCACAACTGAAAATTTCTTTCTAACCTAAAATCTAAACATCCAAACATCATATAGTGAAGACCTCTGTTAAGCCACCCCTCTAAATGTGTCTTTTAGCATGGCCATAGTTGAAGAGAGGACATCATTAATAGTCACACCATTGTCTCACCTTCCCCTCTGCTCCTGTTCTTTTCATTAGCCTAAACAACAGTAAACAGTCATCGGCCTTCTCCACCTCTATCTAAGCAAAAAGTCAACAATGTGAGAAGGTTCAGGCTAGTAGAACTAAATAACTTTCTAGGCTATAGTTCACGGTTGCCAACTATTTCACTTGGAGCCTTTTGAATCTACACATGAAGAAGCTAAATCTTGTGGCGTTATAAAACAATCATTAAACCAATGGTTAATATCATTAAACAAATGGTTACAATAAAATTTGCCACCACAGTTCACCCTTTTGATTACAAAATAATCACAAAAATAAATTTTACTTTTAAAGATTCAACCCTATGGATATTCATTTCTATTTCTTACCTGTTAAATGGAAAGGTACAAAAAAACCTCTTTTAAGTAGCAGCAAGCATCCACATCAAAGAATAAAACAAAATGAATCAATCTCCCAAAGTATCAGAGACGGTGTCCAAACATTATTATCATATTCAGAAAGACGGAATACGTCAGAAGGCTCAATCATATTTACCATAAGAATGAAAAACTCTTTTTCTTGATTAGTGTAATAACATAGCAAACAAAACAAATCTGAAGACCAAACATAATCTGCTAAAAACCCTGGACATAAATGTCACTGGTTAATGTCACATCAGACTACTGCCTTATAATTTGTGTAAAGAATGTGTTATGTATTTAAACATTAAAATAACCTGGTGTGAAGTGTGAACATTTACTAATTTCATATCTACCCATATGGCGAAGTCAAATATTCCATAAAGCTGATAATTAAATTATCCAATGCCATCAAATGCTTCCCCCCCTTTTGGTTATTTTAATATAAATCAATTGAAACACGCTCAGTGCAATTATCAAAGCTCTCACAGAGTGAAAGTTGAGAAGAATCAGAATAAGACTGACCCCTCCTTGTCTCTAACATCATTAAGTGCTGTCACAGCACAAATAAAATTCAGTTATTCTATGTGTGTAGTTTCACTGGAAATAGCTTAGGAAAATGAGCAAAGAAATAGTGAACAAAAATCATTATGACCTACATCACGCATACATTTCCTAACTAAACCCAAGTCATTCCTTAGTAGAAAATGTATCTATTAGATAATCTTTCAAGAGTCTTAGTCAAACGTGGTGTCTATGTGTCATCAAAATGTGGAAGGTGAAATTACTTCAATGTAATAAAAGATCCACAAGGAACTTTTCCTAAGTTCTAAAGCACACAACAAAATGGCCTAGGTCTTTATACTTAACTTTGTTCAATATTCACAATATTGCTGTTTAGGAATAATTTACTTTCTTTCATCAATAATCTATCAGTTGAGTTTGTGTGGTCATGAGGAACCACATAAGGTACAAAACCCCAATTAGCCCCAATTTAGTAGCATTCGTATACCAACAATCCTAATACCGGTTATTGGAACATAAGAGTGGACGTAAGTTAATCATTACAATAATATTAGCTCTGTACTAGTACTTCCAACCACCATTTTCTCATTGATATGGAAAGTAGTGAAGTCTTTTCCTCCAGTCACCCTAGTGTGTTGGTGTATGTGTTGGTGTATGTAAATGTTGGGAGGAATGGTTACACCTGATTTATCATACTTTTCTCTCATCAAAAATAAAATGCAAAAACCATAAATGCAATAGAAAATCATAATAATCACACTACAAATGTGGAAAACCCCCCATGTTCTTCTTGAAGGGTACCTATTCCAGTCCTTTCTGTCCATCTGCTCCATGTGTGCGCCAGAGCACTCTGCTCTGAAAGTGTGTGTGTTTATCTCAGAGGAATGTCAACAGTTCCTCAAAAGAATGTGCAGTGAGTGTGTGTGTGTTCAGAGAGAGAGGGGTGGTGTGTTCTCTACAATTGTGAAGTATATTCTGTCACTGTCAGAGAATGTGCTGTGGTTGTCAGAGAAGAGATCAGTATCACTGCTGTCTTCTGAAATGATTTTAAACAGCAGGCTACAATACCAATATGTAGCTTCTGGTTTTTCCTCCTTGGAAAAACTTCTTGTTTTCCTCCTCTCTCAATGTGTTGCAAACAGTGAGAAAAACTCCAGTTTTCCGCAATTGATTTCACAGAAACGCCGTCTGTCAGGCTGATCTCTGAATCGATTTCCCTCGTAGGTGACTCAGCAGAAGATCTGCTCGTCACTTGTTGCAGGTTGTAGAAAAACCTGTACTCTTCTCCTCCGGAACCTTTTGTAGTGATGCGTGTATCCAGGTGACTCTCCCTGGAACCTTTCACTGCCCTGTGTCACTGGAACGATCGCGATGGTCTCTTTCACCGTCTATTTGTTGTTATCACCACAGAATCCCCAGGCTTGACACCTGGATTCTTACGGCCAAAAGAGCAGAAGAAAATTCTCACGCAATAACTATCCTATCATTTCCCTTATACTGCCGTGGAAGAAATAGGTGTTTTTTATTATGGGCCTCTCCCTACCTATGTATAAATAAAGAAAAAAAATCTTTAGAGCAAAATTCTTTGGAGCAAATCGGAACCAATAAAACAAAAACAATTACTATTGCATCCCCTTACACTTACACATACTGTGTCAATCAGGGGGTAGATGATCGTTTTTTTTACAGTTGAACTATCAATTTTGTCAATTTTGTTCTCAGCTAAGCAGATTTTTTCTTTAAATGTACAGTTGTTAACTATTCTAGCACTTTGGTTATTCAAGGTCTTTTAAACTGGAGCTACAGTGATGTCACAACAAGTGTTTCAAACGTCTTTAGAAAAATCAACCTAATTTTTTTATTTTTTTATTTAACACTTTTTATTTGCCTTGCTACCGTTCCCTTATTCTTCATTAAAACCCCTTATTTAACATTGCTATACTATATCCCTCCTATTTGAGACATGACAAAGCTCATGACTCAAAAGCAATATAAATAATCTGTTTAATATTCTAATCCTTAACATTGTTCTAGGTTTTACAGCAAATCCTGTTTATCAGCAACCAAAGTTCAATGAATAATTTCTTTAGGGACTTTTCACCTCAGTAAATTTTTTCAACGTCAACATCAACTAATTTAGTTAAAACAATTTTTGATATAGCAACTCAAAAACTCATTAGAGTACGACATGAAACATACTGCTTTTAGGATTAAATCTCATTTAAACCTTCATTTATTCAATATCACCATTAAACTAAGACGAATTACCCAAAATACATTGTTTTTTAATTTTGTATCTATAGTTTACAAACCAAAGTAACAAATGAAAGTTTTTAGCCTTCTAAAGCACACCTAATCACGTGTACTTTGAACATCTATTTATCCAAATCGTTACCTGTTACGGGAAACATATCACATATTTTTTCTTTAAACCAAAATTTCACTTGTACTACTCATGTTTGGTTTTAGCTTGTGTCTTATCTCTGTGTGGTGTGTGTGTGTGTCTCCTCCTCTGGCTGTCCTCTGTCAAAGAAAGAAGGATCTCTCCAGGGTACATATAAACACACTGTTATTCTTTTAGTAATTTATGGCATCATTAATTAACAACTCAATGTATTCCTGAAAGGTGTGTCAAGGTGTACAGCTTACCATCACCCAGAACTATAAAACAATATTTACTGTCTTTTCTACTGGATTTCTGAGGAAAGAAAAATGTTATACGAAACAACAGAGAATCAAAACCTTTAACATTCCCTGGAGAATGTTATGTTTAGCTGTGGGAGACATTAGGTGCTCGAGCTCGAGACCCTCTGCATTTACTGCTCGAAGGTCCTGAATAAAACAAAACTTTAACATTTGTAATAAAAATGATTCTTCTTATTTATGTTACTTGAGAGAATAAGTGTACGTGTTGGAGAATCTAAACACGGAACTATAAACCCCATCCGTCAATAAAGAGTTAAAAACACGGTCGGATTTCTGTCGATTACTTCCTGTTTTAGCGTGTACTGATGTTTCTGGGGCCTGTAGTCCGAACGCAGCTTGATGACTACAGGTCGACAATTTGAAAAATGAATGTGAGCTTTTGAGTTAGAATTTCTGAAAAACTAATAGTTTATCAGTCAAGATGACAGCCACTGGACATGCGTATATGCCAGTAGACAAAAGAAAACTCATACTCGTCCTTTGATTTGTTAAAAAAAAACTTTTCAACGTAGTCTTCATCAGGGTCAAAAGGTGACAAAAGGAATGCATGTAATATTTGTGATTCCTTAAACTTAACTACAGGTGTCCCAATTTGTTACCGTAATCAGGAGATTAACAGACTGACATGGTACGTGTTACGTTAAAATTTGTAAACAAATACGTACTTTTAGGCTGCAACAAAAATATGTCAGCCAAAGAGTGATTTTTATCAAACCGCACAACTTTAAAGCCAGTGGGCAAAAGAATAAACATTCCTAAGACCCGTGGGTGAAAGAATGTCTTCAATTTCAAATAGACATTTTCAAATGCAATCTGCATAACAAATTTACAGGACACTCAGATGGAAGGGAGAAAGAAACAATGAACATTTTCCTTTCATATCTAGTTTCAGGATCCTAAGGATCTGAATATACTCAAATCATAAGAATGGTGAACTTCTCTGAGATAACCATTCTTCTAACCATTTCTCTAAGGGGAAAAAAAAAAAAAAACCCTAGTTTACCACAGAGCTTCTGATTTGAAGAACAAAACTTCACTAAACCCAAATTGTTGCTCCCGAATCAACTAAAAATCAATTTTCTTCCCTTGTATAATTAACACCATGGTAGGCAATTTGTATACACGCCAGACAAACACATTGAATACTTGGACATATTTTCCAAAAGTTATTTCTGTTTGTCGTGCTGTTTTTGCGTCTAATTTGATCTGTCTATCGTGTGGGGAGTGTTTGTAGCGTGCAAAAAGCATGTCTTCATTGCAAGCATGTGTATGTACGTGTATGTCTGTATGAACTGTTTTTAGGGATCTGGCAGTCCCAGCATCGGGGAAGACTGCAGAGACAGTTTCATATTCACGAACGCTTCAATAGCTTTGGCAGCAAAAGTCTTACAGTGACATCAGGAACGTGTACAGACATTCTAAGTGACCGGCTCAAGTAAAAATCTAAGTGTTAACACTAAACTGAACAAGCTGCTATTCTGTTCATTTTACATGAAAACAGCACTGCACCAAAAAACTTTTCATGAGGGATAAAAAGCAGATGCAGCCTTGAGAGATGTACAGTAGATATTGGTTGTCAGGTTTCATGCAGTCAGACGCAGGGCTGATTACAGACGTGTAATCAGACCTTAGTGAGGTCATTTTAGCCACACTGTAATTAACGTGGTTACGTCAGTTGAACATTAAGAGAAATTCTCAATTCGTCAGGTGTTGAGGTTAAACCAATGTTAAAAGTGCACATTAAATCACTACCTAAACCAAATAAGTGGAACCTTCATACACCAAGAATTGTTTTTCCCATGTACAGGAGAGAGGAACAGAGAATTGTTCTCTTACTGTTTGATCTGTAACCCCAATTGACCAAATAGAATGACCAAATCAGTGTCAAATCTATAGCTCTAATAATCAAATTATGTGAGTGGAACCCCTTTAACTTTACACTCAGTAGTAGGCATCTTCTTCTAGGTTTCAGAAGATAAGTAAGGGTTAATGGTTTAACTGAATAGATTATTTTTCAGAACTTTCTAACCTATCAATTGTCCCTAATAGCAAAAACAAAAGTGTATCAGTGCAAAACATTTCTTCGTTGCATGAAGCGAGTGTGTGTGTGTGGTAGCACTACCTTCCTCAGCTTTTGGACTTAGTCAAACAGAGGGACAAGTGTTGTTCTTTGTCGGAGGTGTTTTTTGTTTTTTCTTCGGGCATTTACATGGACTTTATAGTATACTGTGTCTTGGTCGATGTGATCGTCACCACACCGCGAGGTTATTTGTTCGGGAAACTTGCTGAAAACCCGTGTACAGCCCTGCGGACAAAATCAACTTAATAGTCAAATAACTCGACCTATTTAGTATGTTTTGCCTTGTTGCAGTATGTCTCTAAATAATCCAGAGGCTCTCTTAAATAACGTTACAACCCAGACCGTCCTGCTCTCCTTAAAGGGTCCAGAACTTGTTTAGAGTATCATTACAACCCAGACCGTCCTGCAGGTTGTCCTTAAAGGGTCCAGAACTCGTTTAGAGTTTAGACTATTTGTTTTCTGCTCGGGAAACTCGTATGAAAAACCCGTGCGACCCTGCAGTCAAAAATCTCTTAAATAGTTAACTATTTTTTAGGGGTCCAAGCCCGAGTCTGGAAGAAACGGCGTGTAGCAATAGCTACGCCGTTCGCACAGCAGGGCTGTGGAACCCTATTGTTTTTCTAAGGATTTTTTCTTCTTCTTCTTCTTCTTCTTACTTATTATTCTTCTCCGCCTAAAACTCCGACTGCAGCCTAAACCGTACATAGTGGGGAGTTGCCATTTTCAGGACTGGTCCCAAACCCCGGAAGGACCTCAGTCGCAAAAATTGACCCATTTCCACCACTAGGTGGCGCTATTTCAGACAAAAACGCGTTTGGCCCTATAACTTCCACACCGTACACCCGACATTCAAAAACAATACATCTACGCGTTCCCTGGATCCAACTGAATCACGTGATATAGGCCACGCCCATTTCCGCCTAGACTTTTATGCCTTAAAAATCGCAATTTATCAAAAACCTACTTTTTTGAACTACTCCTACACCGAGCGACCAATCTGCACGAAACTTGGACCGTGACATCTCCAGACTGGCCTGACTAAAAGGTATGGAAAGAAATTTTATACGATAAAAATTGCGCATATAACGCACAAACAAATTTGCGTGTGAGCTAACTATGAAAACACCAACTTTACCATATCTCAGCCAAAGTAACTGCTATCAACCCCAAACTTTAGAGTGTTTTTTGTCATGCCCCTTTAGAGGTACCACATGCGTTTTACGAAAATTGGTCACTAGGGGGCGCTACAACTACAAAAAGTTTATATCTCATGAACGGCTCATCCGATTTATATGAAATTTGATGCGTACCATCTGGGGCCAATCCTGAGGCAATCCCTAGAATGGAGTACCGAGGGGTCAAAGTGGGCGTGGCCTATGGGACCCAATGTGACCCAACTCTAGATTCACCACTTACGCTAATGTGAACAACTTTAAATTTACAGGGTAGATGGACAATGGGCCATGGATCACACCTACCAAAAATTACACATGTGGACCACTAGGTGGCGCTATAATGGTTTTTGTCATTAACTCCCACAATACACATCACACATTAAAAATTTTACATCCACGTGTTCCTTGAATCAAGCTGAATTGCCTGATATAGGCCCCGCCCATTTCCGCGCAAAAGTTTTTTCGCAGTATCGCGCAACGTGCAAAACCAACTTTCGCAAACTCATCCTAGGCCGTTCAACCGATCTGCACGAAACCTGGTAGTTAGCATCTCCAGATGGACCTGACAAAAGTTATGGAAATCGTTTTGCTACGTTGAAGTATGCCAATTTGACAACCAAATAAATTGTCCTAGCTAGCTACTACACACGTATCATATCATATCTCCGTTAAATTTAAAGTTTTCACCAAATGACTTGAGATCCTTGTTCAACATTTGACTACGATACTGTGTACCAAATTTGGCGAAGATCGGCCTTTAGGGGGCGCTATAAGCAACGTTTATTTGTTTTCCGCCAATTTTCTTAGTACATTTCAAAGGAAATTTGCCATTGCAATATCTCTGCCACAGTAAAAGCAATCAACACAACATTGTCGGTGGTCTTTTCGGGATGGCGTTCTGAGGCGCTGTACCAAATTTGGCGAAGATCGGCCTTTAGGGGGCGCTATAAGCAACGTTTATTTGTTTCGCCCCCCTTACTCAATGCATTTAAATGGGAAATTTGCAATTGCAATATCTCTGCCACAGTAAAGCAATCAACACAAAATTTGTGGTGCTCGCTCGGCATGGTGTCCCGAGGCGTTCTACCAAATTTGGCGAAGATCGGCCTTTAGGGGCGCTATAAGCAACGTTTATTTGTTTCGCCCACTGACTCAATTCATTTAAATGGGAAATATGCAATTGCGATATCTCTGTCACAGTAAAAGCAATCAACACAAAATTTGTGGCGCTGGCCGGCATGGCGTTCCCGGGCGCTGTACCAAATTTGGCGAATTTGGTCCATAACTTTTGGACCAC
>NC_041332.1:39148129-39181208 GCF_004354835.1 Perca flavescens | reverse complement strand
TCTACTGTTGGGTAAGTGCATTTTGTATTATTAGATTAACGTGCTTGAGTTTTACTTGTTTGACATGAATGAACCGAAAAGAAATGATGCCCACATTGTCAACTGAAATGTACTGAATTTGGCTAAAATTAGCTAGCTAGCAAGCGTTAGTAGGCTAAAAAGTTAATTTGAACTTATACAACGGTATACCATAGTATAAAGTATGTTTAATGTTACAGTCAAAGTTGTGAAAGTGTATGTTTTAACATTGCATGCAATTGCTACGCTGCACTGTACTGTTAATCGTGATTTTTTTTTTTTTACCTTATTTGGTTATTTTTTCTAAGGTGAAGTAATCCTACATTTTTTTTTTTTATAGAATGGGTTATATATATATTGATTTTAGCTTTTTCTAACTCAGTTTCATTCATGAAACTGGTGCAAAATCTTGTTTCATTTATTTTTTTTAATTTAGTTATAGGACCATAAAAACATTTAGACAATAATTCAATGTAATTTTTTTCCTACTGTTTGTTTTGTTTATTAAAGTGTTGTTTGATCTACACGTGATTATAACGTGTTATAGACGTTCAGGTATGACTGGACCGATTTTGGACCTTTTTAGAACCTTTGTCAAGTTTAGATGTGTAAATGTCAAGATCGCCGTTCACGATTTAACACAATGGGTGTATGATTGTTTAATATGCAGGCTTATAGCCTACACTTAAGCAGAAACACACCTTATAAACATCCAGAAGAAGACTAATTCTGGCGTCCAGGGACGCGCAGAAAAGACGTGGAATTCACGGCCAGAAAAGACGTGGAATTCACGGCCAAGTGACGTCAAAGACGTCGGTTCAACTTTCATTTTGGAACTATTTTTCAACCATGACGGGACGTCTCGGACGGACGTCTTTTCAACGGTCATTAAACGTCCAAATGTTTTCTGGGTAATGGCAGCCGGTGAAGAGGAGCCAGTCAGCCTCATAAGAATGAGTGTTAAGTGGTCGGGTTTAGTTCGCAACATTTAGATTACATTGATGCTGTTGTAACGTTTTTTTTGTTACGTTTTATGTAACAAAAAAAAATGTCCGTCGAGTTGTTTGGGCATAACGTTATATCCCAGCAAACATTTGGACGTTTAATGACCGTTGAAAAGACGTCCGTCCGAGACGTCCCGTCATGGTTGAAAAAATAGTTCCAAAATGAAAGTTGAACCGACGCCTTTGACGTCACTTGGCCGTGAATTCCACGTCTTTTTTGGCCGTGAATTCCACGTCTTTTCTGCGCGTCCCTGGACGCCAGAATTAGTCTTCTTCTGGATGTTTATAAGGTGTGTTTCTGCATAAGTCTAGGCTATAGGCCTGCATATTAAACAATCATACACCCATTGTGTTAAATCGTGAACGGCAATCTTGACGTTTACACATCTAAACTTGACAAAGGTTCTAAAAAGGTCCAAAATCGGTCCAGTCTATAACATGTTATAATCACGTGTAGATCAAACAACACTTCACTTATACATTTAAGTTCTTAATATAATTAATTGCATCTGAATATAGGGTTAAGGTTTGTTGCATGTAATTATGCATAATTTATAGTTATTACAGTAACTACATGTAACAAGGACACTGTAAAATAAACTGTTCTTATTTTCATTTTAGTAGTTCATTACAAATGATCATAAAGATAACGGGATGAACTAAAAAGCCACAAAATTCCAAATCACATTTATTTATTTTACGGTTTATACAATACAGATTCACCCGGGAAACAGGAAAAATGTGTTCATTACAAAACAAATTCAGTTTTAGGTCAATTCCGTTAATTTAGTTCAGTTCAATAACACTGTCACAAAATATCCCTTTGTGTAGCAACTTTTTGCAACATCATTTACACCAGGAAAGTTATTTGTTATAACCCCACACTCTTCCTGGAGCATGTTTCAAGTGTTCCACCATAGCCGCATCAATTTCTGATTCAGTTGAATTTGGGCTCCACCTCTTCACAGCATCTGAGGGAAGAGAATATTACAATAATAAACAAAACAAACAGTAGGAAAAAAAAAATTACATCAAATTATTGTCTAAATGTTTTTATGGTCCTATAACTAAATAAAAAAAAAAAAAATGAAACAAGATTTGGCACCAGTTTCATGAATGAAACTGAGTTAGAAAAAGCTAAAATCAATATATAAAAAATTTAGGATTACTTCAACTTAGAAAAAAATAACCAAATAAGGTAAAAAAAAAAGAAATCACAATTAACAGTACAGTGCAGCGTAGCAATTGCATGCAATGTTAAAACATACACTTTCACACCTTTGACTGTAACATTAAACATACTTTATACTATGGTATACCGTTGTATAAGTTCAAATTAACTTTTAGCTTACTAACGTTTGCTAGCTAGCTAATTTTAGCCAAACTCAGTACATTTCAGTTGACAATGTGGGCATCATTTCTTTCGGTTCATTCATGTCAAACAAGTAAAACTCAAGCACGTTAATCTAATAATACAAAATGTACTTACCCAACAGTAGATTTTTTATAATATTATCAATACAACTCAATTCCTCCTCTCTTCGTGGTTGTTCAACGTTCAAGTTACTGGCTCCGGAGTCTATGGGGAGAACGCGTTAACATCTCGCGAGATAATCTATCCTATCGCGGGATTTTGTAATATCGCGAGATCTTTTGTTACTACATCGTGGCAGCAGTTTCCCTGTCAATGGCAATTACATGTTATATATGTCAATGATTACATCCAACTCCGTCATAAATGGTGACCGGATATATTTATGTTTTACATGTATACATACATTCATTTAAAAACAAAAAACAAAGAATACATCAGGTACAACAGGTTGAAATAATGACTAAAATGCAGTGGCTTTGCAATCACTTAACCACACTGGGCACTGTGTAATTATAATTTATTTAAGCCACATAAAGTAAATGTACTTTGTATACAAATCGTGTTTCTTTTTCTGTTTTGCTTGACTAGACGTGTAAAAGACGTCAGTGGACGACTATCCACAGCCTTGACTATAGACGTGTAAAGGACGTCAGTGGACGTCTTCACAACCTTTTAAAAACTTGGCGAATTAAATTAATTATTGCAGTATTAACCATGCAAGGGTTTAGCGCAGCTTTATCACAATTGATTTCATAGAGGGGCATGATGGACTATAAATGCACGTGTAAAGGACGTCACTTAGTGGACGTCCACTTACAACTGATTCACAACATGGTATATGTTGAAGTACACGTAGCTAAAAGTAAAAATAACAATTATACATGCAACCCCACAGAACTGTTGACATGTTCAAATGTATCTGAATGCATTTTTAGGAAATGTTCTGTGTAACATCTTTTTACCGATTTATGCCGTCCTACCGCGGCGACAAGTATTAAATCATAAAGGAGTAGTAAGTAGGGCTAACAATTTTAGAAAATAATCTAATTGTGATTATTTTCCACAAATATTGTGATTGCAATTTAATATGAAATAACTTTTTAAGCTCTTTGTCTTCTGTATCATTCAACAAAGACAAGTAATACTTCCTGAGTACCAACACAGTGTCTGCCTGGGTGTCACTAAACAGATTACATCTCTGTGGCTAGACAGTAAGCACCATAATGAAGACTGGTACTTGGGCGGCAAGGTCAGTGATATAGACGAAGAACTGCTGGCCATTAACCCACCTGTGGAGGTCACAAGGGCACAAAGATCAGTGAAGGACAGAAAATTCTGGAAAGCATCTGAGTGGAGGTCATTTTTGTTGTTTTATGCATTGCCTGTTTTGAATGGCATTCTGAAGAAGAAGTATTGGAATCATCTTTTTTATAAGTTTTTGCGATACACACTGTTCTTCAGGATACCATCAAAGTGAGACATGTGGATGTGGCAGAACAAGCTCTGCGAAAATTTGTGCTCAACTTTGAGAAACTGTATGGTGCTGCTAATGCTTCTTTTAATGTGCATTTATTAATGCACTTGGCAGCAGGCGTGCGTAACTGGGGACCACTGTGGGCAACATCCACATTTCCATTTGAATCCTTTAATGGGACTTTGCTTAGGTTTTTCAGTGGAACAACACATGTGCCAACACAAATAGTGAATAGATTCCTTCGGTGGAGGGGTAAAAAAAAAAAAAAGCAGGGACTACAATGGCAAATGCTAATGACAGCATAAAGACATTATTTGACAAACTTCAAAGTACCTCTAGCTTAAGAAAGAAATCAAAGGAGTTTCAACATAATGTCAGAGGTTTTGGCCGCCCAAAGAAAGTTAGCACATCTGTGTTGCAGAGAATGGCTATTGAAAGTTTAATAGGAGTGACAGTTCATTCAGGTTTATTTTATGACCGTTTCATTTGTAGCAGTGTGGTTTATCATTCATATAATAACACAACTGTTAAAAAGAGAAATAATTCAGTTGTATAGTTAAATGATGGAACATTCTGCGATGGTTATGACCCTGGTGGCTTTTACATCTGATGATGGGGCCTCATCCACATCCACCAATTTCTGTATTTTAGTAAAAGAGCTTGACAAGAGTGGAGGAAAGGTGTGCAGAGATGCTCAGTTAAATATATCTTCCACATTTATAAATGAGGTGTCTCACACCCATAATATATTTGCCGTGCATCCCCAATCACTCAAGTGTAAATGTGTTAGGGTTGAGTCCAAGAACAAAATGTATGTCATTCCACTTCCCAACAATGTTGAAAGAGACTAAAATTATTGGGGAGCTACTACTTTGCAGACATCAACGCCAAACCGACCTCTACATATCAGTCCTATAAGCATTAATACTGTCGGCGACTTTTGATCTGTACACTCTCCAACTGGTCTTGTTTGCAGTAGTCCTGCTTTTTCTCCATTAAACAATAGCAATGAAATGTTCTTTTTTGAACACTTGTAACAATGTCAACACTGTGAGTGAACTTAATTTTTTTGCTTATAATTTAGCCAGTATTAACTTGTCTGTTGCAATATGAGTGACGCTATCTATTAAATCATAATTTAGCACTGCACCAACTTTAAACCACTTGCTTTTCAGCAGAACATACATTTACACACAGCACAAAATTTCATGAATTGGTTTAAGTGCATTTTCATAGTAATACTATTGAACACTTTCTAAAAGAATGTCCTGAAGTACTAGCATGAATAACTTCATTTCATAATTAGACTCAAATGTAACTTAAAATACACTCAAACTTAATATTACAGTATTGATATTAAAATGTGTACTTTTAAAATATGCTTTCAGTGTATTTTACAATGACAATTTTGAGCATACAATGTAAAATATATCAAAAATATGTGTAAAAACAAATTTAAAATAAGTACACTTTAGAAAGTAGAAATAACTTTCACTTAAAGTATATTTTAGTATAATATATTTCTATAAAGTGTAATATAGTATAATTGTTTTAAAGTGTGTTAAAAGTTTTAGTGTGAAAGCGTGATGCTAGTATACTTTTTATATATTTACAAAAAGTACAATTTGTGTAAGTACATTTTCAACATACTATCGGAAATATAAATATACTTGAAATACAATAAAAGTATTTTTTTTTGCTTGGGATGACTTACAGTGGATTTGGGCAAACATTTTAGGATGAAGATACTGGAACTATGTTAACCTTCAGATGATATAGGCTACCAAAGATAAATATTGTGGTTTTTGAAAAGATGATGCAAGTTATATCCTATTTTTCCTGCAGATGTCACAGTAATAGCCATAAAATATATATTTTTAAAGTGTTTGGGGTCAGTGCGGAAGTCTCTTACCTGAAGTCAATAACAAGATGATTTTTATGTATTTTTTACCTCATAGCTAATAACACTTTAACAACAATGTTTTGATAGGGTACTATTTATCTTGAAACGTTTCACTTCACAATGTTATACAGAATTAGTCAGGCGGGAGAGTAAAATTAAAATTTTCGTTGTAGCACAGCATTTCACCATTTGTTTTTTTTTCTTTACCTGGTTCGGTTGAAGTTTTCTGTATTTTGTTGTTCTTGGCGTCTCTGGTTGAGTCTCGTCAGAATTCAAATGTCTCTTCAAGCTTTGTTTTGCTGGCATGATGATTTTGTATAGTAACTGTCAGAGTGATAGAGAAACTGTATTATGACAGTGTCTGTCCAATCAAGTGCATCAATTTTGTTTTTTAATTTCAGCCAATCAGAGCTGACGTTCTCATCCGACATCCGTTAAATCTGAGCGAGGTCAGGTCATTCACGTGAAAGCAGGTTTGCAGGTTTGGAGGATACAATGTTCAAATTCGCCGGCTACTACTTATTTGATAAAACACTTAAAGTGGAAAGTACGTCGCTCATTCTTGGTAGCGACCAGTTCACCCAAGTGGCATCCCAGCCGGACCTTGATGACGACTCGAACTGGATTGAAATAAAATGGCCCACGAGAAAAGAACCAAACAGGACGGTATGGAGAATACGGTAATTGGTAATAGGTATTCTGAATACCTATTACTTTTCCAACTCGGTCAGCTAGCTAGCAGCTAACTGTTTAATTTGGTCGTTGTTAGGAAAAATGTCTAGGCTAAACTTATTTTTTGTACTCTTTTCGTATATCAGATTCCTACAAAGAACTTGTGTCGAAGAAGAATTTCTTCCTTCTCGGTAAGGATATCTGGGCCGAGGAGGAAAGCAGGGGTGTGCGCATGAAAAAGAAAATGTGTGAGACCGACGTAGTGAAGCCTAAAACGGTGAGTGCACACAGCATTCCTTAATGCTGCACAAGCTGACATGCTGTCTCCAATGCTTTTGATAGCTCCACACCCAGGTGCTTTCTGGTAGAGGTCTTGACGTTGAAGTTATAAAAAAAAAAAAAATCCCACTCAAGTTAAAGTGCATAATTATGTGCAGTAAAATGTAGCAAAACTATCAAAGTAAATGTACTGATTGCTCCTGCTGACTGATTTATTGTTATATATGACATTAGATGAATAATACTGAAACATCTCATGTAGCAGTATTTTGTTGTTGTAGCTGCCAGAGGTAGGTCTACAGATCTTAATTGACCTACAAAGTGAGCACAGATTGTCATTCACAGTCAGTCAGCATGACAGCTGGACAAACTGTAGTGTTTGTTGTGTTTATTGGGATCCAGAAAAAACAAGCATAAAATAATCACAATCACTAACCTACAAAATGAACACAACATCATATCTGACACTATTTCCACCCACGATTCCTCACATCAGGTTCTGTAAATGTCTATTTTACCTTTAATGAAGTTAAATGTGATTTTAATCTCTCATTCTCTCTTGAAGAAGCTGACAGATGTTAATACTGGTCATGGCATGGCACCTGGAATGAATGAAATCATGTCATCCCTTCACGGTGGGTGTTCAGATTGGAATTAGAGGGGTTGACATCTCAGAACACAGTATGTTTATTAACCAATGATTCAGGGTGTTTCCACATTATTTATTGTCCTGTACTGAGCTTAAGTACCATTACTTTTACTAACTAACAAACCAAATGTTTTCCCACTTATTATTACGTTCTTCTAGATCTGCCGGAAATGATTAAATTAATGAGGGAGTGTGTGGAGTGTGTCCGGGCATTGATGTCCTCGTTTAGGGGGACTCCTTCATCTGCAGCGTCATCATCTTCTGTGGACAGTGAAATTGAAATGGTATGTTATAATTGAGGGATGAACGTATGTATTAATTACTTGACAGTTCATTCATAAATTATTCTATATTTGCACTATGGACCTTTTGGCATCATCTTCTTGGTAATTGGGTCAACAGTAAAGTGATGGGATTTAATAGATTATATGTTTCACAAATCAGTCATATGCATTATCTTGCTGTCAGTGGGAACTTCAACACCACTGGTCATAGCACTCCCTAGTGGTCTATATATACTAGCAGTGTTTCCAAGTAAAGATTTAATTTTTAATGTTTGGATAATGTCTGTTCATTCCTCATAAGTAGGGAGAGATAATCTGTCCAATTTATCCTCTCATTCTCTCCCATGCAGCACCCCTTGGCAGGCAGCACAGTGACTGTTTCAAAGAGGGCCTTCCTGCTGCTGAATAGATCTCGCATGACCATTTTTGCCCAGGAGCTGGCTGTCCTGGTATTCACAAAGGAGGGCCTTGCACAGTCCACCCTAACTGGAAAGTCTGGGAGGGGGGGAGCACCAAAAACACAGCTTGATGTTGACAAAGTGCAGGCTATTACAGGTATGTAATTGTTTTGAGTTACATGTATTCTATTTAAAAGTTTCTGTGATTTCTATAGCCGCTAGATCACACGGAAACTGACCACCAGTAATTATTAAATACATGTTGGACTATTTAGTATACCATACTGATAACATTTCTCAGAGTTTCCAGAGGGGTATTCCAGGAAGCAGGTTATGTCAAAATGTAAGTGAACCCTAAAATGAGGGAAACTCTGTTTTTTTTTTTTTTTCCTGAATGAGAGGTCTCTTAAACTCTGTCAGTCACCATGGTAACTGACTCTGGGAACCTAACCTGCTCGCGGGCAGGTTTACTTGAAGAAACCCTAAGTACAACGGAGCTGTCTGACAGGGCCTGTCCTTTCCTTCTCAACAGCACCAACATGGTGCTGTTGAAGCAGAAATAATTCACATAGTTTTACAACAGGGGGATTTTTTAGATTCGTTTAGATGAGCTCTATGTGAACATGACATGTTGAAATACTGCACCCAACTTTCTTCTGCTCTTTCTGACATAAGAAAACAGGTTTCAGCAGGTCTGCCTAAACCAGCTGAGGGACCACTGCATAAGCTCCGACCTGGGGACTTTGTGGTGATCAAAAGCTTCAGGAGGAAGAACTGGCAGTCCAGACGCTGGGAAGGACCCTTCCAGATCCTCCTGGTCACTCACACAGCAGTCAAGGTCGCAGAACAAGCCACGTGGGTGCACGCAACACGCTGCAAACAAGTTCCGGACCCAGGAGAGGTGCCAGGTTCGCTAACACCTGCAACAAGTGACGAGCAGGTTCCCTGCTGAGTCACCTACGAGGGAAATTGATTCAGAGACCAACCTGACAGACGGCGTTCTGAGAGATAGCAATCTCTGAAATCAATCGGGGGAAAACTGGAGTTTTTCTCATTGATTTGCAACACACTGAAAGGAGGAGAGAAAGTGTGACCAACATACTGGTATTGTACCTTTGACACAGCACATTCCTGAACAACACTCATTCTGTTGAGCTCTGACACTCACAGCACATTCCTTGTTTTCCTTACACTGAGGAACTGTTGACATTCCTCTGTGACACAGAGCAGTGTGCTCAGGCACACACACACACACAGGAGCAGAGTGCTGTGATATGCACATGATGGAGCAGCACGAGAAACTACTGAAATGGTACCCTCCGAGGAGATTCGGGGGGGTCCAAATTTGTACTGGGTTTAGTCTTCATTACTGCATTTGTGATCTTTGCATTCATAAAGTTAGAAAAATATAATAAACCGCTGACTGAAATAACCATTTTTTCCAACACCACTTCTCCCAATGACACAGACACACCCAGACACACTAGGAACACTAGTGAGGAGCATGGGAGGGGAAAGCGAGTGACGCGTTCCACAGTTTCTGTGTCTAGGAGTAGATGGCGTTCAGAGTACAACAGGTATCACAGAGCTAATGTTACTATCATGGTCAACACTACATCCACTCTTATGCTTCAACCCTGTGACTATGTGTGGTGCGGGGAGAAAGGAGCATCAATCGGAGAGAGAGAGGTATATGTATGTTACATTGCAGTGATAATGGATTTAGGATACTACAAGAGAAGCAGGCTGTTTGGGTTACGGGTGATGTAGGTTGGGGCTATGAAGTTCCTAACGACCACACAAACCTAACCAATAGATTGTCAATAAAGAAAGTAAACTATTCCTCAACAGGCATCTTGTTAACATTGACCAATGCTCAGTATTCCGACCAAGGTTACTTCGTTGTGTGTATTATGACCTTAGGGAGGCTTCCCTGCGGATCTTTCTACCTTGAAGTAATCTCACCTCACACATTTCACACAGAATCAACACATTTGACGCAGACTTTTGATCTTCTGATGAGAATGATGCATTCTCCAGAATCATGTTCAAGAAGCTCTAAACAGGTTGTTGCAGCGTGTAAAGCATGTTTCCTTCACTAAAAAAGCTATCCAGTAATTTCCTTCAAGAAACTCCTATAAAGATGTTCCTGTTTCAGAATCATGTTCAAGGGCTAAACAGCTTCTTTGGGCGTGTAAAGCTTGTTTCCATCACTAATATAGCATTACACTCATTTCCTTCAAGAATCTCTCATAAAGGAAGTTTATATGTCAGAATCATGTTCATGGAGCTCTAAACAGGTTGTTGCAGCGTGTAAAGTTGTTTCCATCGCTAAAAAAAGCTTTACAGTAATTTCCTTCAAGAATCTCTTATGAAGGAGGTTTCCATGTCAGAATCATGTGTAAGGTGCTCCAAACTGCTTTTTGTGGCGTGTAAAGCATGTTTCCATCATTAAAAAAAAGCTATCCAGTAATTTCCTTCAAGAAACTCCTATAAAGATGTTCCTGTTTCAGAATCATGTTCAAGGGCTAAACAGCTTCTTTGGGCGTGTAAAGCTTGTTTCCATCACTAATATAGCATTACACTCATTTCCTTCAAGAATCTCTCATAAAGGAAGTTTATATGTCAGAATCATGTTCATGGAGCTCTAAACAGGTTTTTGCAGCGTGTAAAATTGTTTCCATCGCTAAAAAAAGCTTTACAGTATTTCCTTTCCCTTTAAAGAATCAGAATCTTTATAAAGGAGGTTTCCATGTAATTTCCTTCAGAATCATGTTGTGCGTGTAAAGCTTGTCACTAAGGTGCATTCCAAACAGAAGTTTTTGTCAGAATCATGTGTCTAAAAGCGTGTGGTTTCCATCACTAAAAAAGCTTTACAGTAATTTCCTTCAAGAAACTCCTATAAAGATGTTCCTGTTTCAGAATCATGTTCAAGGGTCTCTGAACAGCTTCTACTGCTTGTAATGCTTGTTTTCATCACTAAAATAGCATTACACTCATTTCCTTCAAGAATCTCTCATAAAGAAAGTTTACATGTCAGAATCATGTTCATGGAGCTCTAAACAGTTGTTGCAGCGTGTAAAGTTGTTTCCATCGCTAAAAAAAAACCTTTACAGTAATTTCATTCAAGAATCTCTTATAAAGGAGGTTTCCATGTCAGAATCATGTGTAAGGTGCTCCAAACTGCTTTTTGTGTCGTGTAAAGCTTGTTTCCATCACTAATATAGCATTACAGTAGTTTCCTTCAAGAATCTCTCATAAAGGAGGTTTATATGTCAGAATCATGTTCAAGAAGCTCTAAACAGGTTGTTGCAGCGTGCAAAGTTGTTTCCATCGCTAAAAAAAGCTTTAAAGTAATTTCCTTCAAGAATCTCTTATAAAGGAGGTTTCCATGTCAGAATCATGTGTAAGGTGCTCCAAACAGCTTTTTGTGGCGTGTAAAGCATGTTTCCATCACTAAAAAAGCTTTCCAGTAATTTCCTTAAAGAAACTCCTATAAAGATGTTCCTGTTTCAGAATCATGTTCAAGGGTCTCTAAACAGCTTCTTTGGGCGTGTAAAGCTTGTTTCCATCACTAATATAGCATTACAGTAGTTTCCTTCAAGAATCTCTCATAAAGGAGGTTTATATGTCAGAATCATGTGTAAGGTGCTCCAAACTGCTTTTTGTGGCGTGTAAAGCATGTTTCCTTCACTAAAAAAGCTATCCAGTAATTTCCTTCAAGAAACTCCTATAAAGATTTTCCTTTTTCAGAATCATGTTCAAGGGTCTCTAAAAACAGCTTCTTACTGGCTTGTGTAATGCTTGTTTTCATCACTAAAATAGCATTACACTCATTTCCTTCAAGAATCTCTCATAAAGAAAGTTTACATGTCAGAATCATGTTCATGGAGCTCTAAACAGGTTGTTGCAGCGTGTAAAGTTGTTTCCATCGCTAAAAAAAGCTTTACAGTAATTTCCTTCAAGAATCTCTTATAAAGGAGGTTTCCATGTCAGAATCATGTGTAAGGTGCTCCAAACAGCTTTTTGTGGCGTGTAAAGCTTGTTTCCATCACTAAAATAGCATTACAGTCAGTTTCCTTCAAGAATCTCTCATAAAGGAGGTTTATATGTCAGAATCATGTTCAAGAAGCTCTAAACAGGTTGTTGCAGCGTGTAAAGTTGTTTCCATCGCTAAAAAAGCTTTACAGTAATTTCCTTCAAGAAACTCCTATAAAGATGTTCCTGTTTCAGAATCATGTTCAAGGGTCTCTAAACAGCTTCTTGCGGCGTGTAAAGCTTGTTTCCATCACTGAAATAGCATTACAGTCATTTCCTTCAAGAATCTCTTATAAAGGAGGTTTCCATGTCAGAATCGTGTGTAAGGTGCTCCAAACAGCTTTTTGTGGCGTGTAAAGCATGTTTCCATCACTGAAATAGCATTACAGTCATTTCCTTCAAGAATCTCTCATAAAGGAAGGTTCTATGTCAGAATCATGTTCAAGAAGCTCTAAACAGGATGTTGCAGCGTGTAAAGCTTGTTTCCATCACTAAAATAGCATTACAGTCGTTTCCTTCAAGATTCTCTTATAAGGAGGTTTCTATGTCAGAATCATATGTAAGGTGCTCCAAACAGCTTTTTGTGGCGTGTAAAGCTTGTTTCCATCACTAAAAAAGCTTTACAGTAATTTCCTTCAAGAAACTCCTATAAAGACGTTCCTGTTTCAGAATCATGTTCAAGGGTCTCTGAACAGCTTCTAATGCTTGTAATGCTTGTTTTCATCACTAAAATAGCATTACACTCATTTCCTTCAAGAATCTCTCATAAAGAAAGTTTACATGTCAGAATCATGTTCATGGAGCTCTAAACAGGTTGTTGCAGCGTGTAAAGTTGTTTCCATCGCTAAAAAAAGCTTTACAGTAGTTTCCTTCAAGAATCTCTCATAAAGGAGGTTTATATGTCAGAATCATGTTCAAGAAGCTCTAAACAGGTTGTTGCAGCATGTAAAGTTGTTTCCATCGCTAAAAAAAGCTTTACAGTAATTTCCTTCAAGAATCTCTTTTAAAGGAGGTTTCCATGTCAGAATCATGTGTAAGGTGCTCCAAACAGCTTTTTGTGGCGTGTAAAGCTTGTTTCCATCACTAAAATAGCACTACAGTCATTTCCTTCAAGAATCTCTCATAAAGGAAGGTTCTATGTCAGAATCATCTTCAAGAAGCTCTACACAGGTTTTTGCAGCGTGTAAAGTTGTTTCCATCGCTAAAAAAGCTTTACAGTAATTTCCTTCAAGAAACTCCTATAAAGATGTTCCTGTTTCAGAATCATGTTCAAGGGTCTCTAAACAGCTTCTGACTTCGTGTAAAGCTTGTTTCCATCACTAAAATAGCATTACAGTCATTTCCTTCAAGAATCTCTTATAAAGGAGGTTTCCATGTCAGAATCATGTGTAAGGTGCTCCAAACAGCTTTTTGTGGCGTGTAAATCTTGTTTCCATCACTAAAAGAGCATTACAGTAGTTTCCTTCAAGAATCTCTCATAAAGGAGGTTTATATGTCAGAATCATGTTCAAAGGTGCTCCAAACTGCTTTTTGTGGCGTGTAAAAGCTTGTTTCCATCACTAAAAAAAAGCTTTACAGTAATTTCCTTCAAGAAACTCCTATAAAAGATGTTCCTATTTCAGAATCATGTTCAAGGAGCTCTAAACAGCTTTTTGGGCGTGTAAAGCTTGTTTCCATCACTAAAATAGCATTACAGTCATTTCCTTCAAGAATCTCTCATAAAGGAAGTTTATATGTCAGAATCATGTTCAAGGAGCTCTAAACAGGTTGTTGCAGCGTGTAAAGTTGTTTCCATCGCTAAAAAAAGCTTTACAGTAATTTCCTTCAAGAACTTCTATGAAGATGTTCCTGTTTCAGAATCATGTTCAAGGGTCTCTAAACAGCTTCTTTGGGCGTGTAAAGCTTGTTTCCATCACTAATATAGCATTATAGTTGTTTCCTTCAAGAATCTCTTATAAAGGAGGTTTCTATGTCAGAATCATGTGTAAGGTGCTCCAAACAGCTTTTTGTGGCGTGTAAAGCTTGTTTCCATCACTAAAAGAGCTTTACAGTAATTTCCTTCAAGAAACTCCTATAAAGATGTTTCTATGTCAGAATCATGTTCAAGGGTCTCTAAACAGCTTCTTGCCACGTGTAAAGCTTGTTTCCATCACTAAAATAGCATTTCAGTCATTTCCTTCAAGAATCTCTAATAAAGGAATTTTCCATGTCAGAATCAAGTTCAAGGAGCCCTAAACAAGTTGTTGCAGCGTGTAAAGTTTTTTCCATCGCTAAAAAAAGCTTACAGTAATTTCCTTCAAGAAATTCTATGAAGATGTTCCTGTTTCAGAATCATGTTCAAGGGTCTCTGAACAGCTTCTAATGCTTGTATTGCTTGTTTTCATCACTAAAATAGCATTACACTCATTTCCTTCAAGAATCTCTCATAAAGGAAGTTTACATGTCAGAATCATGTTCATGGAGCTCTAAACAGGTTGTTGCAGCGTGTAAAGTTGTTTCCATCGCTAAAAAAAGCTTTACAGTAATTTCCTTCAAGAATCTCTTATAAAGGAGGTTTCCATGTCAGAATCATGTGTAAGGTGCTCCAAACTGCTTTTTGTGTCGTGTAAAGCTTGTTTCCATCACTAATATAGCATTACAGTAGTTTCCTTAAAGAAACTCCTATAAAGATGTTCCTGTTTGAGAATCATGTTCAAGGGTCTCTAAACAGCTTCTTTGGGCGTGTAAAGCTTGTTTCCATCACTAAAATAGCATTACAGTCATTTCCTTCAAGAATCTCTTATAAAGGAGGTTTCTATGTCAGAATCATGTTCAAGGTGCTCCAAACAGCTTTTTGTGGCGTGTAAAGCTTGTTTCCATCACTAAAAAAGCTTTACAGTAATTTCCTTCAAGAAACTCCTATAAAGATGTTCCTGTTTCAGAATCATGTTCAAGGGTCTCTAAACAGCTTCTTTGGGCGTGTAAAGCTTGTTTCCATCACTAAAATAGCATTACAGTCATTTCCTTCAAGAATCTCTCATAAAGGAAGTTTCCATGTCAGAATCATGTTGTAAGGTGCTCCAAACAGCTTTTTTGCGTGTAAAGCTTGTTTCCATCACTAAAATAGTTTTACAGTAATTTCCTTCAAGAAACTCCTATAAAGATGTTTCCATGTCAGAATCATGTTCAAGGGTCTCTAAACAGCTTTTTGTGGCGTGTAAAGCTTGTTTCCATCACTAAAATAGCATTACAGTCATTTCCTTCAAGAATCTCTCATAAAGGAGGTTTATATGTCAGAATCATGTTCAAGAAGCTCTAAACAGGTTGTTGCAGCGTGTAAAGTTGTTTCCATCGCTAAAAAAAAGCTTTACAGTAATTTCCTTCAAGAAACTCCTATAAAGATGTTCCTGTTTCAGAATCATGTTCAAGGGTCTCTAAACAGCTTCTTTGGGCGTGTAAAGCTTGTTTCCATCACTAAAATAGCATTACAGTCATTTCCTTCAAGAATCTCTCATAAAGGAAGTTTCTATGTCAGAATCATGTTCAAGGTGCTCCAAACAGTTTTTTTGCATGCGTGTAAAAAGCTTTTTTTTTTCCATCACTAAAAGAGCTTTACAGTAATTTCCTTCAAGAAACTCCTATGAAGATGTTTCTATGTCAGAATCATGTTCAAGGGTCTCTAAACAGCTTCTTTGGGCGTGTAAAGCTTGTTTCCATCACTAAAATAGCATTACAGTTGTTTCCTTCAAGAATCTCTTATAAAGGAGGTTTCTATGTCAGAATCATATGTAAGGTGCTCCAAACAGCTTCTTGTGGCGTGTAAAGCTTGTTTCCATCACTAAAATAGCATTACAGTCATTTCCTTCAAGATCTCTCTTATAAAGGAGGTTTATATGTCAGAATCATGTTCAAGGAGCTCTAAACAGGTTGTTGCAGCGTGTAAAGTTGTTTCCTTCACTAAAAAAAAGCTTTACAGTAATGTCCTTCAAGAAACTCCTATAAAGATGTTTCTATGTCAGAATCATGTTCAAGGGTCTCTAAACAGCTTCTTGCCACGTGTAAAGCTTGTTTCCATCACTAAAATAGCACTACAGTCATTTCCTTCAAGAATCTCTAATAAAGGAATTTTCCATGTCAGAATCAAGTTCAAGGAGCCCTAAACAAGTTGTTGCAGCGTGTAAAGTTTTTTCCATCGCTAAAAAAAGCTTACAGTAATTTCCTTCAAGAAATTCTATGAAGATGTTCCTGTTTCAGAATCATGTTCAAGGGTCTCTAAACAGCTTCTTTGGGCGTGTAAAGCTTGTTTCCATCACTAAAATAGCATTACAGTCGTTTCCTTCAAGAATCTCTTATAAAGGAGGTTTCTATGTCAGAATCATATGTAAGGTGCTCCAAACAGGTTTTTGTGGCGAGTAAAGCTTGTTTCCATCACTAAAAAAGCTTTACAGTAATTTCCTTCAAGAAACTCCTATAAAGATGTTTCTTTTTCAGAATCATGTTCAAGGGTCTCTGAACAGCTTTGTTGCTTGTGTAAAGTTGTTTCCATCGCTAAAAAAGCTTGTTTCCATCACTAAAATAGCATTACAGTCATTTCCTTCAAGAATCTCTTATAAAGGAGGTTTATATGTCAGAATCATGTTAAGGTGCTCTAAACAGGTTTTTGTGGCGTGTAAAGCTTGTTTCCATCACTAAAAAAGCATTTTACAGTAGTTTCCTTCAGTAAGGAGGTTTTTCCTTCAAGAAGCTCTAAAACTGTTGCATAAAGTTGTTTCCATGTTTCCATTTCAAGAATCATGTTCAATGGAATCTCTAAACAGCTTTTTGTTTTTGCGGCGTGTAAAGTTGTTTCCATCACTAAAATAGCATTACAGTAATTTCCTTCAAGAATCTCTTATAAAGGAGGTTTCTATGTCAGAATCATGTTCAAGAAGCTCTAAACAGGTTTTTGCAGCGTGTAAAGCTTGTTTCCATCACTAAAAATAGCATTACAGTAGTTTCCTTAAAGAAACTCCTATAAAGATGTTCCTGTTTCAGAATCATGTTCAAGGGTCTCTAAACAGCTTCTTTGGGCGTGTAAAGCTTGTTTCCATCACTAAAATAGCATTACAGTCATTTCCTTCAAGAATCTCTCATAAAGGAAGGTTCTATGTCAGAATCATGTTCAAGGAGCTCCAAACAGCTTTTTGCAGCGTGTAAAGTTTTTTCCATCGCTAAAAAAGTTTTACAGTAATTTCCTTCAAGAAACTCCTATAAAGATGTTCCTGTTTCAGAATCATGTTCAAGGGTCTCTAAACAGCTTCTTTGGGCGTGTAAAGCTTGTTTCCATCACTAATATAGCATTATAGTTGTTTCCTTCAAGAATCTCTTATAAAGGAGGTTTCTATGTCAGAATCATATGTAAGGTGCTCCAAACAGCTTTTTGTGGCGAGTAAATCTTGTTTCCATCACTAAAAGAGCTTTACAGTAATTTCCTTCAAGAAACTCCTATAAAGATGTTTCTATGTCAGAATCATGTTCAAGGGTCTCTAAACAGCTTCTTGCCACGTGTAAAGCTTGTTTCCATCACTAAAATAGCATTTCAGTCATTTCCTTCAAGAATCTCTAATAAAGGAATGTTCCATGTCAGAATCAAGTTCAAGGAGCCCTAAACAAGTTGTTGCAGCGTGTAAAGTTTTTTCCATCGCTAAAAAAGCTTTACAGTAATTTCCTTCAAGAAATTCTATGAAGATGTTCCTGTTTCAGAATCATGTTCAAGGGTCTCTAAACTGCTTCTTGCGGCGTGTAAAGCTTGTTTCCATCACTAAAATAGCATTACATTCATTTCCTTCATGAATCTCTCATAAAGGAAGGTTCTATGTCAGAATCATGTTCAAGGAGCTCTAAACAGGTTGTTGTCTTGTAAAGTTGTTTCCATCGCTAAAAAAAGATTAACAGTAATTTCCTTCAAGAAACCCCTATAAAGATGTTTCTGTTTCAGAATCATGTTCAATGGTCTCTAAACAGCTTCTTGCGGTGTGTAAAGCTTGTTTCCATCACTAAAATATTATTACAGTCGTTTCCTTCAAGAATCTCTTTTAAAGGAGGTTTCTATGTCAGATTCATATGTAAGGTGCTCCCAACAGCTTTTTGTTGCGTGTAAAGCTTGTTTCCATCACTAAAATAGCACTACAGTCATTTCCTTCAAGAATCTCTAATAAGGAAGGTTCTATGTCAGAATCATGTTCAAGGAGCTATAAACAGGTTGTTGCAGCGTGTAAAGTTGTTTCCATCGCTAAAAAAAGCTTTACAGTAATTTCCTTCAAGAATCTCTTTTAAAGGAGGTTTCCATGTCAGAATCATTTGTAAGGTGCTCCAAACAGTTTCTTGTGGCGTGTAAAGGTTGTTTCCATCACTAAAATCGCACTACAGTCATTTCCTTCAAGAATCTCTCATAAAGGAGGTTTATATGTCAGAATCATGTTCAAGAAGCTCTAAACAGGTTGTTGCAGCGTGTAAAGTTGTTTCCATCACTAAAATAGCACTACAGTCATTTCCTTCAAGAATCTCTAATAAAGGAATGTTCCATGTCAGAATCATGTTCAAGGAGCTCTAAACAGCTTTTTGTGGCGTATAAAGCTTGTTTCCATCACTAAAATAGCACTACAGTCATTTCCTTCAAGAATCTCTCATAAAGGAGGTTTATATGTCAGAATCATGTGTAAGGTGTGTGGTGGCAAATTTTATTTTAACCATTATTGATTAAGGATTTTAACCATTTGCTTAAAGATTGTTTAAAACCTCCATAGAATGCTGTTCCTTCCTCGTAGACTCTTAAAGACTAGAGAGGGACAGCTGCAGCCATGAACTCTTAGCCTAGAAGCTTTATTTTGGAGAGACACTAGCCTCTCATTTGTTTAAGTTTTTAGCAGACAACGTTGAGAAGGCCACAAAACCACATAGAAATAGTTAATCTCAGGAGGCAGAAGGAAACATTTCCTTCTGCCTCCTGAGATTAACTATTTTTAGGCTAATGAAAAGAACCGGGCCAGAGGGGAAGGTAAAGATAGTTTGACTTTTAATGATGTCCTCTTTTCAACTATGGTCAGGTTAAAGATAAAGTGAGAGGGGTGGCAAAAGAGAGGTTTTGACCATATGATGATGTGATGTTTAGTTTTTAGTTTAGAAATGCTCATTCAGTTGTACCTGTGAATCTGTATTCTCATATTTTGCAAAATATAATAAATGCTCAAAGACCAGATTTTGGTTTGATTCTCAAACAGTCTTTATTCGTATTCATTTTTATCATTGATTGACTAAACTCTGCTGCTGCAAGAAAATTTCTATCACAGATGGGCGTTGTCGGCTTAGGACGGTTGAGAACAGCGGCACGGAGGACTCCGTGGGCCTGGAGTCTGGCAAACCAGGAGATCAACGATCAGCCTGCCTCTATACCTCGAAATAAAAACATTTTCAGAGAGAAGGGGCCAGGACCGCGGAGGACTCCAAGCTGTTTTTCCACTCCGTAAAACGAACAGGAAGAGATTTCTGGCAGCACGGGTAAGATCCATACGCCGATTCAATTGGATTGTAAAATCAATATTTTGGACAGATATTCAAAAAAGTAGTATAGTATTGTGAATACAAACAAATGAAACTAATTCTGACTTTTGAGACTGAGTAACTGGGTATTTTATTTTTATTTTTTTGGGCCATTTTTGGGTAACAAAAATATAACTGAGGTTATGAATGACATCTTTTGGCAGACATGGACATATTCATGATTGAATTCTCATATGGTGATAAGACAATTGATTGACGGACAAGACCAGTAAGAGAACTGGCAGAACAGTAGGCAAGGCCTAAAGAGACTATTTAGAGACAGACTGCAACAAGGCAAAACATACTAAATAGGTTAAGTTATTTGACTATTAAGTTGATTTCGTCCGCAGTGCTGTACACGGGTTTTCACGTAAGTTTCCCGAACAAATAACCTCGAGGTGTGGTGACGATCACATCGAGCAAGACATAGTATACTTTAAGGTCCAAGAATCAATTATGGGAAACGAAATTTCCCGTTCCAGTGATGCAACTGGACCCATAGTGGGAGAAATGACTCATAAATATGGACCGGATTGTTTGCAGTGTCTATCTTATTGGTCAAAAAACTTTGGCTTTCCGCCAAATGGTTCCCTGAGTGTAGCGAAGCTGAGGATGCTAAAATTAGATCTACAGACAGAGGAGGGAAAATTGAAGGGGAAGAAAACAATTAAAACAGAGGTTTTAGAACAAATTGAGGATAACAAGGCATGTTTTAATGTGTGGATGAAAGAAGCTGATAACAGAGAGAGGAAGCAGTTACAGAAACAGATGACACTGTTGAGCATGACTGATACTAACAAAACAGAGAAAAAAGAAAAAGAGATGAACAATGTCACTGACAAATTTTCTCCTCTCTATCCGAGTTTAAAAACCGTGGATCTGGTCTCGGACATCCCACCCCTGTTCCCAATCCCAAAAGAGGAAGAGAGCAGACACGGGACCGACGACCCGACAGACGAGAGGCGATCGGGCACGGGAACAACTCATCTCACTCCTCCGCCGCACTGATGCAGCCGCGACCGCTGGATTGCCAGTATTCCAAGGCCTCACAGAGGAAACTGATGAGGACGGAGATGAAGCTGATGCATTTCCGATGATTCAAGTCCCTACACAAGGAGGGTGAATAGGTCTGGTGTATAGGGCCTGGACTGAATTGGACATTAGACAAGCGACAAGCCACCTTCCTCCGTGCAAAAACTCTGGTGCACAATTTAACATGGCATTCATTGAGACTTTTCTGCCCACTTTCCAGAAATACGACGTCTTCTGATGATAAACCTGGGGCCTATGGACTATGCAAAGATCCGACACCTTCTCCCCGAAGACCCAACCGATGATCCAATCCTCCACCATCCAAATCTTGCAAATAGAGCAAATGATGGCTACAATGAACTGCTGGAGGAGCTCTTCACTGGCATAGAAACCTTGTTTCCAGACAGAATCGACATGACACCTGTGGCAAACACCAAGCAGCCAACAACCTGAAGCAGCATAAAGGCGAGACGGTGGAGGACTTCCAGCATCGATTGTCTGAAACTTTTGATAGACACAGCGGCATCGCTCGCACAACTGCTGACGGAGCAGTGGTTGAACTTTGGGAAGCTCATTTCAAAAACGTGTTTTTGAATGGGCTGCTCCCTGACATTAGAGCTGAAGTGGACAAAACCTGCATTGGACTGCCCGATTCAGCCCTGACGGAGATTGTTAGACATGCTAAGCATGCTGAGAAAATCCTGACCAGCACAAGAGAAAAGACGGAGAAGAAAAGACAACAGAACAGTGAAGCTGCACAGTTAACCCTCATCAAAACTGTGGCAGCAATGTCTCAAGAAAGAAGGAGTGCGGCCAGAGGAAAAAGCAAAGGGAGAGGAAGAGGAAAAGGCAGAGGAGGCAAAGGCAGGAGCCTGGACAACACACGGGTAGTGGACAAAGACACTTGCTACAACTGTGGCGAGAAAGGGCATTGGGCCTACGAATGTCCCCACCCCAGGAAGGACACGTCTAAGGGACGGCGCAACGACCCTCAGCAGTTTGCAGAATGACAGGCGGTGGGGGATGGAAAGAGTGGTGGAATGGACGGACTGGATGACACGAGTGCGCCTGTTAAGGAGGGTACCATCACTACCTAGTAACTACTTAGTTTAGCATTAATAATTGTGTTTCTCCCCCTGACGGTCCTGCTCCTAACAATGGTATTTCAATGTAGCTAACGTAATGTTACCCAGCAAACATTGGTCCGACGGCAACGTTGTGTCCCTGGCCAAAAATAGTCATGGTAGGACGGCATAAATCGGTAAAAAGATGTTACACAGAACATTTCCTAAAAATGCATTCAGATACATTTGAACATGTCAACAATTCTGTGGGGTTGCATGTATAATTGTTATTTTTACTTTTAGCTACGTGTACTTCAACATATACCATGTTGTGAATCAGTTGTAAGTGGACGTCCACTAAGTGACGTCCTTTACACGTGCATTTATAGTCCATCATGCCCCTCTATGAAATCAATTGTGATAAAGCTGCGCTAAACCCTTGCATGGTTAATACTGCAATAATTAATTTAATTCGCCAAGTTTTTAAAAGGTTGTGAAGGCGTCGCACTGGCGTCCTTTACACGTCTATAGTCAAGGCTGTGGATAGTCGTCCACTGACGTCTTTTACACGTCTAGTCAAGCAAAACAGAAAAAGAAACACGATTTGTATACAAAGTACATTTACTTTATGTTGTTTAAATAAATTATAATTACACAGTGCCCAGTGTGGTTAAGTGATTGCAAAGCCACTGCATTTTAGTCATTATTTCAACCTGTTGTACCTGATGTATTCTTTGTTTTTTGTTTTTAAATGAATGTATGCATACATGTAAAACATAAATATATCCGGTCACCATTTATGTCGGAGTTGGATGTAATCATTGACATATATAACATGTAATTGCCATTGACAGGGAAACTGCTGCCAAGATGTAGTAACAAAAGATCTCGCGATATTACAAAATCCCGCGATAGGATAGATTATCTCGCGAGATGTTAACGCGTTCTCCCCATAGACTCCGGAGCCAGTAACTTGAACGTTGAACAACCACGAAGAGAGGAGGAATTGAGTTGTATCGATAATATTATTAAAAATCTACTGTTGGGTAAGTGCATTTTGTATTATTAGATTAACGTGCTTGAGTTTTACTTGTTTGACATGAATGAACCGAAAGAAATGATGCCCACATTGTCAACTGAAATGTACTGAATTTGGCTAAAATTAGCTAGCTAGCAAACGTTAGTAGGCTAAAAGTTAATTTGAACTTATACAACGGTATACCATAGTATAAAGTATGTTTAATGTTACAGTCAAAGTTGTGAAAGTGTATGTTTTAACATTGCATGCAATTGCTACGCTGCACTGTACTGTTAATCGTGATTTTTTTTTTTTTACCTTATTTGGTTATTTTTTCTAAGGTGAAGTAATCCTACATTTTTTTTTATAGAATGGGTTATATATATATTGATTTTAGCTTTTTCTAACTCAGTTTCATTCATGAAACTGGTGCAAAATCTTGTTTCATTTATTTTTTTTAATTTAGTTATAGGACCATAAAAACATTTAGACAATAATTCAATGTAATTTTTTTCCTACTGTTTGTTTTGTTTATTAAAGTGTTGTTTGATCTACACGTGATTATAACGTGTTATAGACGTTCAGGTATGACTGGACCGATTTTGGACCTTTTTAGAACCTTTGTCAAGTTTAGATGTGTAAATGTCAAGATCGCCGTTCACGATTTAACACAATGGGTGTATGATTGTTTAATATGCAGGCTTATAGCCTACACTTAAGCAGAAACACACCTTATAAACATCCAGAAGAAGACTAATTCTGGCGTCCAGGGACGCGCGCAGAAAAAACGTGGAATTCACGGCCAGAAAAGGCGTGGAATTCACGGCCAAGTGACGTCAAAGACGTCGGTTCAACTTTCATTTTGGAACTATTTTTCAACCATGACGGGACGTCTCGGACGGACGTCTTTTCAACGGTCATTAAACGTCCAAATGTTTTCTGGGTAATGGCAGCCGGTGAAGAGGAGCCAGTCAGCCTCATAAGAATGAGTGTTAAGTGGTCGGGTTTAGTTCGCAACATTTAGATTACATTGATGCTGTTGTAACGTTTTTTTTGTTACGTTTTATGTAACAAAAAAAAATGTCCGTCGAGTTGTTTGGGCATAACGTTATATCCCAGCAAACATTTGGACGTTTAATGACCGTTGAAAAGACGTCCGTCCGAGACGTCCCGTCATGGTTGAAAAATAGTTCCAAAATGAAAGTTGAACCGACGTCTTTGACGTCACTTGGCCGTGAATTCCACGTCTTTTTTGGCCGTGAATTCCACGTCTTTTCTGCGCGTCCCTGGACGCCAGAATTAGTCTTCTTCTGGATGTTTATAAGGTGTGTTTCTGCATAAGTCTAGGCTATAGGCCTGCATATTAAACAATCATACACCCATTGTGTTAAATCGTGAACGGCAATCTTGACGTTTACACATCTAAACTTGACAAAGGTTCTAAAAAGGTCCAAAATCGGTCCAGTCTATAACATGTTATAATCACGTGTAGATCAAACAACACTTCACTTATACATTTAAGTTCTTAATATAATTAATTGCATCTGAATATAGGGTTAAGGTTTGTTGCATGTAATTATGCATAATTTATAGTTATTACAGTAACTACATGTAACAAGGACACTGTAAAATAAACTGTTCTTATTTTCATTTTAGTAGTTCATTACAAATGATCATAAAGATAACGGGATGAACTAAAAAGCCACAAAATTCCAAATCACATTTATTTATTTTACGGTTTATACAATACAGATTCACCCGGGAAACAGGAAAAATGTGTTCATTACAAAACAAATTCAGTTTTAGGTCAATTCCGTTAATTTAGTTCAGTTCAATAACACTGTCACAAATATCTCCCTTTGTGTAGCAACTTTTTGCAACATCATTTACACCAGGAAAGTTATTTGTTATAACCCCACACTCTTCCTGGAGCATGTTTCAAGTGTTCCACCATAGCCGCATCAATTTCTGATTCAGTTGAATTTGGGCTCCACCTCTTCACAGCATCTGAGGGAAGAGAATATTACAATAATAAACAAAACAAACAGTAGGAAAAAAATTACATCAAATTATTGTCTAAATGTTTTTATGGTCCTATAACTAAATAAAAAAAAAAAATGAAACAAGATTTGGCACCAGTTTCATGAATGAAACTGAGTTAGAAAAAGCTAAAATCAATATATAAAAAAATTTAGGATTACTTCAACTTAGAAAAAATAACCAAATAAGGTAAAAAAAGAAATCACAATTAACAGTACAGTGCAGCGTAGCAATTGCATGCAATGTTAAAACATACACTTTCACACCTTTGACTGTAACATTAAACATACTTTATACTATGGTATACCGTTGTATAAGTTCAAATTAACTTTTAGCTTACTAACGTTTGCTAGCTAGCTAATTTTAGCCAAACTCAGTACATTTCAGTTGACAATGTGGGCATCATTTCTTTCGGTTCATTCATGTCAAACAAGTAAAACTCAAGCACGTTAATCTAATAATACAAAATGTACTTACCCAACAGTAGATTTTTAATAATATTATCAATACAACTCAATTCCTCCTCTCTTCGTGGTTGTTCAACGTTCAAGTTACTGGCTCCAGAGTCTATGGGGAGAACGCGTTAACATCTCGCGAGATAATCTATCCTATCGCGGGATTTTGTAATATCGCGAGATCTTTTGTTACTACATCGTGGCAGCAGTTTCCCTGTCAATGGCAATTACATGTTATATATGTCAATGATTACATCCAACTCTGTCATAAATGGTGACCGGATATATTTATGTTTTACATGTATGCATACATTCATTTAAAAACAAAAAACAAAGAATACATCAGGTACAACAGGTTGAAATAATGACTAAAATGCAGTGGCTTTGCAATCACTTAACCACACTGGGCACTGTGTAATTATAATTTATTTAAGCCACATAAAGTAAATGTACTTTGTATACAAATCGTGTTTCTTTTTCTGTTTTGCTTGACTAGACGTGTAAAAGACGTCAGTGGACGACTATCCACAGCCTTGACTATAGGCGTAAAGGACGCCAGTGGACGTCTTCACAACCTTTAAAAACTTGGCGAATTAAATTAATTATTGCAGTATTAACCATGCAAGGGTTTAGCGCAGCTTTATCACAATTGATTTCATAGAGGGGCATGATGGACTATAAATGCACGTAAAGGACGTCACTTAGTGGACGTCCACTTACAACTGATTCACAACATGGTATATGTTGAAGTACACGTAGCTAAAAGTAAAAATAACAATTATACATGCAACCCCACAGAACTGTTGACATGTTCAAATGTATCTGAATGCATTTTTAGGAAATGTTCTGTGTAACATCTTTTACCGATTTATGCCGTCCCTACCGCGGCGACAAGTATTAAATCATAAAGGAGTAGTAAGTAGGGCTAACAATTTTAGAAAATAATCTAATTGTGATTATTTTCCACAAATATTGTGATTGCAATTTAATATGAAATAACTTTTTAAGCTCTTTGTCTTCTGTATCATTCAACAAAGACAAGTAATACTTCCTGAGTACCAACACAGTGTCTGCCTGGGTGTCACTAAACAGATTACATCTCTGTGGCTAGACAGTAAGCACCATAATGAAGACTGGTACTTGGGCGGCAAGGTCAGTGATATAGACGAAGAACTGCTGGCCATTAACCCACCTGTGGAGGTCACAAGGGCACAAAGATCAGTGAAGGACAGAAAATTCTGGAAAGCATCTGAGTGGAGGTCATTTTTGTTGTTTTATGCATTGCCTGTTTTGAATGGCATTCTGAAGAAGAAGTATTGGAATCATCTTTTTTTATAAGTTTTTGCGATACACACTGTTCTTCAGGATACCATCAAAGTGAGACATGTGGATGTGGCAGAACAAGCTCTGCGAAAATTTGTGCTCAACTTTGAGAAACTGTATGGTGCTGCTAATGCTTCTTTTAATGTGCATTTATTAATGCACTTGGCAGCAGGCGTGCGTAACTGGGGACCACTGTGGGAAACATCCACATTTCCATTTGAATCCTTTAATGGGACTTTGCTTAGGTTTTTCAGTGGAACAACACATGTGCCAACACAAATAGTGAATAGATTCCTTCGGTGGAGGGGTCTCTCAAAAAAAAGCAGGGACTACAATGGCAAATGCTAATGACAGCATAAAGACATTATTTGACAAACTTCAAAGTACCTCTAGCTTAAGAAAGAAATCAAAGGAGTTTCAACATAATGTCAGAGGTTTTGGCCGCCCAAAGAAAGTTAGCACATCTGTGTTGCAGAGAATGGCTATTGAAAGTTTAATAGGAGTGACAGTTCATTCAGGTTTATTTTATGACCGTTTCATTTGTAGCAGTGTGGTTTATCATTCATATAATAACACAACTGTTAAAAAGAGAAATAATTCAGTTGTATAGTTAAATGATGGAACATTCTGCGAAGTTATGACCCTGGTGGCTTTTACATCTGATGATGGGGCCTCATCCACATCCACCAATTTCTGTATTTTAGTAAAAGAGCTTGACAAGAGTGGAGGAAAGGTGTGCAGAGATGCTCAGTTAAATATATCTTCCACATTTATAAATGAGGTGTCTCACACCCATAATATATTTGCCGTGCATCCCCAATCACTCAAGTGTAAATGTGTTAGGGTTGAGTCCAAGAACAAAATGTATGTCATTCCACTTCCCAACAATGTTGAAAGAGACTAAAATTATTGGGGAGCTACTACTTTGCAGACATCAACGCCAAACCGACCTCTACATATCAGTCCTATAAGCATTAATACTGTCGGCGACTTTTGATCTGTACACTCTCCAACTGGTCTTGTTTGCAGTAGTCCTGCTTTTTCTCCATTAAACAATAGCAATGAAATGTTCTTTTTGAACACTTGTAACAATGTCAACACTGTGAGTGAACTTAATTTTTTTGCTTATAATTTAGCCAGTATTAACTTGTCTGTTGCAATATGAGTGACGCTATCTATTAAATCATAATTTAGCACTGCACCAACTTTAAACCACTTGCTTTTCAGCAGAACATACATTTACACACAGCACAAAATTTCATGAATTGGTTTAAGTGCATTTTCATAGTAATACTATTGAACACTTTCTAAAAGAATGTCCTGAAGTACTAGCATGAATAACTTCATTTCATAATTAGACTCAAATGTAACTTAAAATACACTCAAACTTAATATTACAGTATTGATATTAAAATGTGTACTTTTAAAATATGCTTTCAGTGTATTTTACAATGACAATTTTGAGCATACAATGTAAAATATATCAAAAATATGTGTAAAAACAAATTTAAAATAAGTACACTTTAGAAAGTAGAAATAACTTTCACTTAAAGTATATTTTAGTATAATATATTTCTATAAAGTGTAATATAGTATAATTGTTTTAAAGTGTGTTAAAAGTTTTAGTGTGAAAGCGTGATGCTAGTATACTTTTTATATATTTACAAAAAGTACAATTTGTGTAAGTACATTTTCAACATACTATCGGAAATATAAATATACTTGAAATACAATAAAGTATTTTTTTTTTTTGCTTGGGATGACTTACAGTGGATTTGGGCAAACATTTTAGGATGAAGATACTGGAACTATGTTAACCTTCAGATGATATAGGCTACCAAAGATAAATATTGTGGTTTTTGAAAAGATGATGCAAGTTATATCCTATTTTTCCTGCAGATGTCACAGTAATAGCCATAAAATATATATTTTTAAAGTGTTTGGGGTCAGTGCGGAAGTCTCTGACCTGAAGTCAATAACAAGATGATTTTTATGTATTTTTTACCTCATAGCTAATAACACTTTAACAACAATGTTTTGATAGGGTACTATTTATCTTGAAACGTTTCACTTCACAATGTTATACAGAATTAGTCAGGCGGGAGTAAAATTAAAATTTTCGTTTTGTAGCACAGCATTTCACCATTTGTTTTTTTTTTTTCTTTACCTGGTTCGGTTGAAGTTTTCTGTATTTTGTTGTTCTTGGCGTCTCTGGTTGAGTCTCGTCAGAATTCAAATGTCTCTTCAAGCTTTGTTTTGCTGGCATGATGATTTTGTATAGTAACTGTCAGAGTGATAGAGAAACTGTATTATGACAGTGTCTGTCCAATCAAGTGCATCAATTTTGTTTTTTAATTTCAGCCAATCAGAGCTGACGTTCTCATCCGACATCCGTTAAATCTGAGCGAGGTCAGGTCATTCACGTGAAAGCAGGTTTGCAGGTTTGGAGGATACAATGTTCAAATTCGCCGGCTACTACTTATTTGATAAAACACTTAAAGTGGAAAGTACGTCGCTCATTCTTGGTAGCGACCAGTTCACCCAAGTGGCATCCCAGCCGGACCTTGATGACGACTCGAACTGGATTGAAATAAAATGGCCCACGAGAAAAGAACCAAACAGGACGGTATGGAGAATACGGTAATTGGTAATAGGTATTCTGAATACCTATTACTTTTCCAACTCGGTCAGCTAGCTAGCAGCTAACTGTTTAATTTGGTCGTTGTTAGGAAAAATGTCTAGGCTAAACTTATTTTTTGTACTCTTTTCGTATATCAGATTCCTACAAAGAACTTGTGTCGAAGAAGAATTTCTTCCTTCTCGGTAAGGATATCTGGGCCGAGGAGGAAAGCAGGGTGTGCGCATGAAAAAAGAAAATGTGTGAGACCGACGTAGTGAAGCCTAAAACGGTGAGTGCACACAGCATTCCTTAATGCTGCACAAGCTGACATGCTGTCTCCAATGCTTTTGATAGCTCCACACCCAGGTGCTTTCTGGTAGAGGTCTTGACGTTGAAGTTATAAAAAAAAAAAAAAAATCCCCTCAAGTTAAAGTGCATAATTATGTGCAGTAAAATGTAGCAAAACTATCAAAGTAAATGTACTGATTGCTCCTGCTGACTGATTTATTGTTATATATGACATTAGATGAATAATACTGAAACATCTCATGTAGCAGTATTTTGTTGTTGTAGCTGCCAGAGGTAGGTCTACAGATCTTAATTGACCTACAAAGTGAGCACAGATTGTCATTCACAGTCAGTCAGCATGACAGCTGGACAAACTGTAGTGTTTGTTGTGTTTATTGGGATCCAGAAAAACAAGCATAAAATAATCACAATCACTAACCTACAAAATGAACACAACATCATATCTGACACTATTTCCACCCACGATTCTCACATCAGGTTCTGTAAATGTCTATTTTACCTTTAATGAAGTTAAATGTGATTTTAATCTCTCATTCTCTCTTGAAGAAGCTGACAGATGTTAATACTGGTCATGGCATGGCACCTGGAATGAATGAAATCATGTCATCCCTTCACGGTGGGTGTTCAGATTGGAATTAGAGGGTTGACATCTCAGAACACAGTATGTTTATTAACCAATGATTCAGGGTGTTTCCACATTATTTATTGTCCTGTACTGAGCTTAAGTACCATTACTTTTACTAACTAACAAACCAAATGTTTTCCCACTTATTATTACGTTCTTCTAGATCTGCGGAAATGATTAAATTAATGAGGGAGTGTGTGGAGTGTGTCCGGGCATTGATGTCCTCGTTTAGGGGACTCCTTCATCTGCAGCGTCATCATCTTCTGTGGACAGTGAAATTGAAATGGTATGTTATAATTGAGGGATGAGCGTATGTATTAATTACTTGACAGTTCATTCATAAATTATTCTATATTTGCACTATGGACCTTTTGGCATCATCTTCTTGGTAATTGGGTCAACAGTAAAGTGATGGGATTTAATAGATTATATGTTTCACAAATCAGTCATATGCATTATCTTGCTGTCAGTGGGAACTTCAACACCACTGGTCATAGCACTCCCTAGTGGTCTATATATACTAGCAGTGTTTCCAAGTAAAGATTTAATTTTTAATGTTTGGATAATGTCTGTTCATTCCTCATAAGTAGGGAGAGATAATCTGTCCAATTTATCCTCTCATTCTCTCCCATGCAGCACCCCTTGGCAGGCAGCACAGTGACTGTTTCAAAGAGGGCCTTCCTGCTGCTGAATAGATCTCGCATGACCATTTTTGCCCAGGAGCTGGCTGTCCTGGTATTCACAAAGGAGGGCCTTGCACAGTCCACCCTAACTGGAAAGTCTGGGGGGGGGAGCACCAAAAACACAGCTTGATGTTGACAAAGTGCAGGCTATTACAGGTATGTAATTTTTTGAGTTACATGTATTCTATTTAAAAGTTTCTGTGATTTCTATAGCCGCTAGATCACACGGAAACTGACCACCAGTAATTATTAAATACATGTTGGACTATTTAGTATACCATACTGATAACATTTCTCAGAGTTTCCAGAGGGGTATTCCAGGAAGCAGGTTATGTCAAAATGTAAGTGAACCCTAAAATGAGGGAAACTCTGTTTTTTTTTCCTGAATGAGAGGTCTCTTAAACTCTGTCAGTCACCATGGTAACTGACTCTGGGAACCTAACCTGCTCGCGGGCAGGTTTACTTGAAGAAACCCTAAGTACAACGGAGCTGTCTGACAGGGCCTGTCCTTTCCTTCTCAACAGCACCAACATGGTGCTGTTGAAGCAGAAATAATTCACATAGTTTTACAACAGGGGGATTTTTTAGATTCGTTTAGATGAGCTGCACATCGAATATCAGGCTACACGTCACCGCTGACGTGCTCTCAGATCTGGAACTCTTTATTTTTATCACTTTTGCAGGTTAATCAATCACCTTGCAGCAGTCCGTAAAAGAGGAATCATTCACATTTCATTTGGCTTTCTTTATTTCCCACAGATAACTACAAAAGTAGGCTAACCATCAGCTTGCAAATTGACAACGCAATTTGAAAGTACATGTTTCTAATTTGCTGAGACATTTAGGATAATATTAAATAACTTCTAGTACTATCTGTATATAAAAGTGTGTTTGCCTCTTGGGTCCTGGGCCCTCCGCCTCTGGTCACCCAGCGACCTGACTCAGGACCAGCTCCTCTGCCTCTGTCAGACGTGGTGGAGGTGACCACCACCTCTGCCTTCTTCCACATGTTCATTTACTCAGCAGAATGTTAGGAGACAAGATGTGTGTTAACCAGTAGGTATCTGTTGGTGGTAAAAGCTGCTCCAAGCTGAAATATCCACTGAATAAACTTTTACCTTGTTTAATATGCAGAATATGAATAAAACCAGAGTGAGGAGCAATCACGAGACTGTTTTTATAGCCTATATTCAGAGTTTCACTTAAGTCAACTCAGAGTTCAGGGTTTGGCTTCAAATTTGTTTAACTTCCTTTCTGGAATACGCCTTTGATGTACTGTTCAAAATACTATGAATATGCTACGTGACTTACATCATTCGGTCAACAGACGCTGTTCTTCTGGAGTTTCCACAGACGATGTGCGCCATCAGACGAAAGTGTAACAATGAGCAGTTCAGCCAAAAAAAGGAACATAATGTGTGGTGTGTGCTTCTGTATGGTGGGAGGGGTTAGGCGTGTTGTTTTTCATTGTTCACTAAAATGTTCTGCAAAATGTATTTGTAATGTTTAGGTCTGCTGCCTGAAATGGACCTATTTCTACAAAGTGTACTAAAGTACCAGTATTTGAAAATGTTTAAAAGCCATAATGTAAATGTTCATACATTTGTTGTATAAATGTTAAGAGATAATACAAGTTTTTTGTATTTACAATGTACTATTGTAATTAAGATATGGTACAAATACATTAAAGTATATTTTTTCACCTGGAAGTAGTCCCACAAGTCTTTCAGCCTTTAGTATACTGGTAATACATTTGCAAGTATGTGCAAGGTAGAAAGTAATATAGCAAAGTATTGATAAAGTATATTGACTATTAATTGCAAAGTATGCTTATTTAGTAATTGGAATAAACCAAAAGTAAATTTTATATATATTACATATTATTAGCACAGTAAGAATATATTAAAAGTATAAAGCTTATATATTTTTAAATCATTTTTCATTTTTAATGTATTTATAATACAAACAAAGTACACTTTAATTTTACTAATTAAGCATGTATTAGTACATATAAAGCCATATGCTTAAAGTATACAAAATATACTTTAAGTTGTTCCACTTTAGCACATAAAAGTACACTAAATACACTTCAGGTTGAGCTTTTCTACAATTTAATTACAATTTAAATATATTTAGTACAAAATTAGTTGTTCCAAAATAGCATGCTTCAAGTTAACTAATCATGAACACACTTGAAGTATAATGATGATTAGTGTGGCTTCAAGTACACAAAAAGTATGTTAAATTTTAGTACACTTA
>NC_041332.1:38460181-38467681 GCF_004354835.1 Perca flavescens | reverse complement strand
CTGCAGTGACTTGTACGTAGTGTTGGGGAGTAACGGAATACATGTAACGGCGTTACGTATTCAGAATACAAATTATGAGTAACTGTATTCCGTTACAGTTACAATTTAAATAGTTGGTATTTAGAATACAGTTACATTGTTAAAATCAATAGATTACATGACGATACTTCTCTGTTTCACGAGTTTATTCACTCTGAATAAATTAAGGCAACTTAATGCATTTTTCAGAAGCCCCGATATGAAATAGAAAAAAATAGCTATTTGCGTGATCAGTCACAATGGAGTCGGAACCGGCACGACAGAGCCAGGGCAGCAATAAGTTTCTATCTTGGAAATTCAAACAGCATTTCACATTAAAGAACGAACAGGAAGAATGAAATACAGCTAACTGTGCCGTGCAGCCTCTGCTAGCCAGCAACCAACCTCCTTTCAGCTCCAAATTACTCTACTTCTAACCTGAAGAAGCATCTTAAAGTAAGTTATTTTTTAATTAGCCAAGGGTAGTCGTCTGCTGTAGTTTTACTGGTAGATCACCTTGCTATTTTAACATTGACGTGGGACTTTACATTCTCCTAGGTGCTGATTTACTAGCTCCAGAGCCGTTTAAAGACTGACTATCCCGTTTGACATGCTACGTTAGCTAAAATTAGCTCGTGGTAGCTTAGACCACGGTTAGATTTTTGTATTATGCAGTTCGGGACTACCAATACAATAATCTATCTGCTTGTTCAGGTACACATTCAGCTAGTTGGAATAAAAAGAACACACCATTATAGGCCTGTTTAGTAAGCTGGATGTGATAGCCGCATTCCTACACTTATAAAAATTCAATGTGGAAGTAATCCTAAAGTAATCCAAGTATTCAGAATACGTTACACAGATTGAGTAACGTAACGGAATACGTTACAAATTACATTTGTGGGCATGTATTCTGTATTCTGTAACGAAATACGTTTTGAAAGTATCCTTCCCAACACTGCTTGTACAACATGTTGCATGTTGCAAAGAATTACATATTTTACTCAAAGTGGGAATGTTGCTGGGCATGTCTAGTCTTCCTTGTCAGTGCGCACAGATTTAAAACCCTTTCACAAATTGCAAATCTGGGGGCATGGCTTGGATTTACACATCAAGTTAATTTTTTTCTTCTACCATGTGACCCCAGAGGGGCTCCGTACTAGTCGGACAGAATTTATTGGATTTAAACAACAGCCCTTCTTGGCTAAATCTTAAATCTGACAAGACCTAATCGCTAAATATCAGAGTTTTCAGATCAGTATTAGGTCACTAAGTACTGATTCCACACAAACATGTATGTGTGTGTGTGTGTGTGTGTGTGTGTACTCACATCTCTTCTGCAGGGCTTTGACGGTGGGTCTGGTGAAGCGGATCAGAATCAGGAGCAGCAAAAAGCAGCAGAGCAAAGCTGTCACCACTTTGTAGGCCTGGAGCTGTCCCTGGACTACATCTACATCTACACACGTGCACACACACACACACACACACTTGGGTGTAGTAGCCATTTAGTTTCCACTAGCGTAGTAAACATGTACAATTAAGATATCTGTAAAACAATTTTGACAAATATATTTTCACATGTAGAAATGATTGATTTACAGATACATGGATATCAGTAATTCCTTTTTCACTAAAAATAATAACAACTACAGATATCTACAATGAATTTCAATATGTTAAAAAAGGATTCTGACCTGTGGAAATGTATATGATATCAATAATAATATGTATCAATAATTGCATTTCCCATTTGTCCAGCAGATCTACAAACCATTTAGGAAACGTTAAAGTACAACAAGTACTACAATACCCATTGTTCAACGTTTTAATGACTAAAGGCTGCCGAGCATAAAATGTCAACCCACAACAGGACACACACACACATCCACGATGACACACCTGTGCATTGGACCCTCAGTGTGTCACAGTCTGACTTTTCTGCTCCGCTCGCTGTGATGTTATAACCTTTCTGATGGCCTTGGACTTTGAGCAAGGGCGGCGTGTCTGTACAGCCTTTTTGGTTCTTACAAACATTTCTCAAAAGAATCTGAAAGTTTGTTCCACTGCCATGACAAACGGGCAGGGAGGAGATGGAGGGATGGTAGAGGTTCAGGTTCACATCTCCTTCACATGTCCTGTACCATGTGATTGTGAGGAGGCCCAGGGCATCCAGAGGCCGGCTTGGGTTAGAGTTTGGGCCAGCGGTGGATGTTGAAGGCAAGAGACTGGTGGTACTGGGGGATGTGCTGTTGGTGACAGAACCAGTGCCGTTTTGCCCAGGTGATGTCTGGCCTGCTGCAGGGGGACAGAGATGAGTTAACAGTTTGGAGAACACAGATCAACACACTGCGCCAAAGGAGGAGTATCTCTGTTCTGGCCTACATCAATATCAAACCAGTATTCATTTAACTCCTCATTCTCCTGGATGTCCAAACCTGCTGGGTCCACGTGTTGACACCAACCCAACTGTTACACTGTGAAACCAGAACTTTACATTGGATCTTTGGGCAGAATTTGACAGTTTAAGTTTGATTAATTCAAAAAATTTCTCTCAACATTGTCCTATCGCTGTTTAGCTAGTAAAAGTGTGCATCTGCTCCTCTGTGTTACTTTCAGTATGTTTATGTACTCACAGCGTGTACATTTTACATGCAGTACTTTCTGCCTCTCAGGCAACATATGAGCTCAACTGGTTCTTGGAGAGTGTGTGCAGGAAAAAAAGATGCTAGAGAGAGAGGACAGTGCTGTTTAGTACTGCTACAACTATTAGTTCTACAGTTACTATTTTTACAGTCTTTATGTTACAAAATCATTCAGCTGAAAACATATGCTCAGCAAATTTGATGCACAAATGAGTAATTTATGCTCTTAATATTGGTTACGGTCCTCTGGGTTGATAGAGTGTTCCTACAGCAGACAGTTGGACTCGTCCAGGCAGGCAGAGCAGAGTGTGATCAATGCTGTTACGGTGACTCCATTTTGGTGAGTCATACCAGTGAGCCACCAAAGGCCTGTACTACAAAGCAAGATTTGGCGTTCAGGTTCAACCCAGGGTTTTGTGTATCACGACGGTGGATCACTTGTTACCAGGTTAAATTGCCGTGGTAATTTATGCTGAACACCTAACCTGGTCGGGAGCAGGTTATGTTAGAGATTAGAGATCAACTGGTGTAAAAGCACCGCCTACTGACAAATCAATACTCGATTAATAACGGCATCACCGTTCTTAGAAGATCCGGTGGGGCACGGTGCGCGGAGAGAGAGGGGGAGGTGTGCTCATGAAAGTTAAAACATTTAGAGACAGACAACCCCGTTAATATTCCCTGATGGGTATTTTTATGAATGATATAGATTTCAACATATAGGCTATTTGGGCCGTGTGTTGCCAATGCGCACATCGGTTTGAATTATGTTTTTATATTTTTTTATTACCACTGCCAGGGTTGCAACTGGAATAAAAGGCTAAAGCAACAACAGTTTATGGAAAGCACAAGGGTAATTATGGTCAGATCTTGTGCCTGACTGATGGGTTGATGATAAGCGTTGTGATTTACGCATTTACAGCGTCGGCTATTTTTTTGCCAGCTTTCCTTCCTGTTTTAGGAAGCAGCGAATGTATTGTGTTTTGCCTGTTAAACTGTGTCCGTGTTCTTCATATTTATGTAGAATTATAGTTCCTCTTCTTATGTAAAATACGCAGCTCTGGTAGATGTTTGCGATTGGTCATGCTGTGTAAACACCGCCTCTTTTATGTGAACGCTAGATTGGGAAAACCTGGTTTGATTGAATTAGTTGTGAACCACCATCGTGACTAGGGTTGGGTACCGTAACGCGGTGCCAATAGGGCACTGGTTCCGACGTAAATGGTAGTAACGAGACCGAATAAGAACGAAAATTTCTGTGCCTTATTTCGGTGCCTGACTTTTTTTTTTCAGAAGCATTGCTGCACGGGATGTTAAGTCTTACGCTAAGTCGTGTAAAGTGTGACTGTATTTCCCTGTAGGGGATTCCAACACCGGGACGTAACAGTCTGACTGCAGCTGCCGTTGTAGGAAAAACAACACAGATGGTGCGTTTACTTGAAACTTGCCAGCCTTATGGTGCATTTTAAGTTATTGTAAAATACCCTTTTCCCATCTGGTGCTTGTTTTTGTCGTTTACCAGCAATTTACTGGTTAAATAAGTAATTGTTATAAGTTATTGTTATTACATTATTAATCATCATTTAATTTTGACCATATGGCCTTAGCAATAAACAAGCCTTTCTTTAATGTTGCCAACTGTCGTTTTGTGCTCCTTTTATATATTTTATATTATATACATTATAAATATATTATATATATTTCGGTTCAGGCACCGTTTTAAAAGTATCGTTTTAGCACCGGTATCAGAAAAAACCCAAACGATACCCAACCCTAGTCGTGACACAGCTTATGCGGGACCGTGGTTGTTAGGTTAGGTGAAGCCAGGTAACTGAAATAAAACCAGGGATGTTGATCCTGCTTCGTAGTACAGGCCTCAGGTATGAAGGTAAATATGGTGCAAAACGTGAGAGCTTGTAGAATACAATGTGAGAACTTGCAGAACAAAAAATCTGAACTTGTATGTTAAAAATTGCACTTGTAAAATTTAAATTTGCACTTGGAAAACTAAAATTTGCACTTGTAAAAAATATTCACACACGTGATCTGAATTTGAAGTCACAAAAAGAAAAAAAACACGAGAGCTTGTAAAAAAAATCTGAACTTGTAAATTGAAATTTGCACTTGTAGAAAATATTCACACACCTGTATTCTGAATGTGAAGTCGCAGAAAAAATATTCACAAATGTGTAGATTGGTATTGAACACAATGACAGCTGCAAACGTGTAATGCGACATTTACTCGTGCACTTCTTTTTTTTTACTCAAGTTCATTTTCCATCACAACCACAGTGATTATAACCTCGCAAATCTGTCACTGCAACTTCACATATGTGCTCTCTCGCATCACAAAGTGGCCAATCTGCGCCTCGACTTTGGCAACACTTGTTGCGATACATTTGGTGCAAAACTAATTTGTACCTGTGGACTTAGGCTGTGGAGCTCTGAGCCAACAGGACGGGGAAAGCAGGGTTTCTATCACCAGATGAGGGACAACTCTGTCCGGCTTATTTATGTAGCATGGAAGCTTGGTGGAAAGAAACCCTAAGAACAACTTGGTGGAAACCCTAAGATCAACAGGCCATGACCATGATGAGGTCATCAGTCCACCTATTAATTGGCTGTGGGAAAACTTTTCTTCCTTTGAGTGGACACATTTCTGCTGCAGACTGGACGGCTGAGAGGCCTCTGACCATCTCTCAGTGTTGTGGTACTCAAGATCGGTCTTTTTAAAGGTCCCGGTCTCGGAACCGACCGCATTTTTACTCGGTCTTGTCTCGTCTCACCATGTACATGTGATTGACGCTAGCGAAGCTAGCTAACTAATGTTATCAATCTGCCAATCTTTCAGATCAATTTGAGGAGTGACTCTGGTTAGCATTCCCCCCATGTTATCGTGTCATGCAGGGTGGGACTCTCACTGGTATGGTCTTTGTCCTGTCTCGGTCTCGATACACTCTCGGTGATGACCTGGTCCTGGTTTGAAATGATTTAGCAATACTACAGTGCTATTATTAGCGTACACCAGTGTACGCTAATATTTCAAGCAAAAAGCACAACATATTTGTTAGCTTGACTTATTTTAAAATGTCACATGTTGAGTTAATTCAAACAGCAGTGAACAGCAGATTTCACCTTTCTAAATTCTCGCTAAATCTATTTTATTTCCAGATCTGAGCACTACTAGTATGTGAATCACTCATATTATATTTAAATTTAGCTCAACTCTACATTGGTCAGTAGAACTGGCAGCCACACATGACAAAACATACTACATAATCAACACCAAAGTCAGCTTTGGCTAGCAGCCCTGAGTGCTACGGTTAGCAGCTGCTACAGTTAGCACCAATAACACACATTAAAGTTGAGACATTTAAACTTTCTGGGAAATATTAGTTTAGTTTATTATAAGGATCCCCGTTAGCTGACTTGTAGACAACCAGCTAGTCTTCCTGGAGTCCAAAACAACATTAAATCAGACAATATTAGAACATTATATGACACATGAAAAACATAAAATAAACAACAATATCTACATAAGAAACTTTGTCTTATTTGTTGGGAAGTGGATTTTTTAGTGGTAGTGGACGTTTAAAAATATGTTCTGTTTTCTGTCACGTTGTGCTCAAGTTTGTGTCTTAAGTGGTAGCCTACTGTTGCTAGAGTTATACTTTAATATTGTATGACTGAGTGGTTGAGGCCCAGTATCTCGTTGGGTTAAGGCTGATATTATACCAAAGCAGTTTATTTGCCTGCTTCTCCTATTTTCTTTTAATATTCTATATGTCCCAATAATAATGTGAACTTACCAGTAGTGATGAGTAAAAGAGTTGAGAGGGTCACAACAGTCTTGAGATCCATCCCAGGAACGAGTAGAGGAAGAAGACAGACGGAGGGACAGGCGGGAGGAGAACAGACGCCACAAATCAGATCAAGACGGCGACAACAGAAAAACAGATGAGAAAGGAAACGGTGCAGAGGTGTAAAACTCCTCTCTCTCTCTCTCTCTCTCTCTCTCTCTCTCTCTCTCTCTCTCTCTCTCTCTCTCTCTCTCTCTACATACAGTGAATCACTCCATCCCTGGCCTGTTGCTGCTGCAAAAGTGCAGATTTCCTCTGTTCAAAGCAAGCTTGCAGAAGAGAGGCAGAGAGGGGGAGGGGGGGAATAAGAAATGATGATAAGAAGGGAGGAAGGAGGAAGAGGTGAAGGGAAGGGTGACGTGACTCTCGTGAACTAAATGTTCCTTTTTCACCACGTTTGTTAGTCACAAGCCTCTGCAAGTGAGAGAGTACAGCCGAGGGAAAAAGGACTCAAAAATTGTGTGATTTAGTGATTTAGCAAATGAATAACCACACTGAAAAATAAATGTAATACTGCAGATCATGCCATACCAAAGTCCTTTACTTAATGTTCTTTTACTCACTGAAATGTTGTGAAACACCACTTCTGGTGGTGCTTCTGGTCCTAAGATTGTTAATTGATTGACATTTTGTAGGGTAAAGTAGTACCCAGAAAACATTTCTACTTGCAATAAGGGGATTATAGTTTGGTTATATATAGCCAATTTAAAGTGAATTTTATGGTAAAAGTTGCTGTGTAAGTCTTGTAATATACACTGTCAAACTACTACAACTACTACTACTGAGGAAAGGGTTGTAAATGTATAATGTTCAAACGCCATGTTCCACATAAATATAATAAAATATTCTACACACATTTCCCCAAAATTCAGCTGACATACAGTACAGGCCAAAAGTTTGGACACACCTTCTCATTCAATGTGTTTCTTTATTTTCATGACTATTTACATTGTAGATTTTCACTGAAGGCATCAAAACTA
>NC_041332.1:38045181-38087681 GCF_004354835.1 Perca flavescens | reverse complement strand
ATGACCTGGGTCAACACGGGAGCAATGCATAACAATTACCTTAAGTTCTAGAAATGCTTTACACGTCATATTCAATGAACAGCTAACATCACATACTCCAGTCCAACTGTACACCAGCAGAAGTAATGTTTTTTAGCTACTTGAATCTGTCATTGTACAGTTAAGTAGGGAGAGAGAAATACAGCTTACTTTATGATTGTTTAGCAGTGATTATGTTCTAAAGCACAAACATATAATCATCAAACACTTCTCAGATGATTTTGTGCAGACTGATTTCTCCTCCTCTGCATTCATAGCAGCTGGACAACGAAGTAGGTGATTGTAGTATACATTTTTGACAATTTTAAGACGAGGGGAGAACATTTTTCTTTGTTTGATTTCATTAAAATTAAAGATGGGCTTTGCTGTTGGCTTCACAACTCTTTTTTAAAAAAAGACAGAGAGAAAAAAGAAATAGATCTGCGCTCCCCAGCAGCCGCACTGAACTGCAGTCTGCAGATGTGTCTGGAGCGAGAGAGAAAGGGAGAGAGCAGCGGTGCCGAGAGAGTTAAACTTTAAGGGTAATTTTGTTTCTTTTCAACCTGGACCTTATTGTCCTTTGTTGTTATGTGTAAGTGACTGATAGCAACAACAATCTTTGAAATGTGTCCAGTATTAATCGTGAACGCTGTAACCGGCAGCCACAGACTGGCCTGCATTGTAACATTGTGCATTGGCAATTTGGTCCACTAAAAGTTCTGTTTTTGACACTGACAGGCTCAGATTATTATTCTAATTGTCTGACATTATGAAAATGATCCTACAGTGATAGACCTTTTAAAAACCTCTATAAGACCCTCTTGTTTAACAAGAAACAGCTCTGAGGTCCATCGCTAAATACACCAGACATCATTTAAAAAAAACAATACAAAATGTAAATCGGTAAACAATTTTTTAGTTCAACCAAAATTAGAGTTATGATTGTTGGAAATGTGGGAAGACGAACCAAAACGGCTTTTCATAGTTTTATTTTGTTTCTGTCCACTTTGAATGAAGTGTATTTTACGATGCTAAAATTAATTTATTTACATGGAGTCTGTTTCTGTGACCCCAATATAACTGGGATTACTGAGAGAAGTCCCTGGTGAGGAGAAAGAAGACAAAATGTATTCATCCCGTGAGGGGTAATTACAATTTTTCACTCTATTGTTAGTTATAACACACATTACACATAGGCCCGAGAACCACACATACACCCAGGACCTGGATACCAGGATACATGTACTAATGGAGAAATGTCAGAGTGAGGGGGCTGTCCCTTGCTCAAGGGTGTTGAACCAGCAACCCTCCGGTTCCCAAGCCAAGTCCCTAGGGACTGAGCTACAGCTACTTTTTATTTATATAGGGCTTTTCAGAATACTAAAAGACACTTTACACTAAAACCAAGTGAAGCAATAAAACCAATACATAAAAACAAGCATATTAAAAGTGAAACAATTAAACTATTTTTAAAAACATTTTAATTTAACCTTTATTTAACCAGGTAGGCCGTTGAGAACAGGTTCTCATTTGCAACGATGACCTGTCCAAGAAAAGCATAGCATGCAAGACAACATACAGTTTCACATACAATAAAAAACAAGAAAAGAATACAATAGGCTACATAAAGTGCAGATTAGGTAGGCACTACAAAGCCGGCGCAAAGGGAAGTGTAAGTAAGTTGGAGGATATGCAAAAGCGATAAGATAATAACAACACAATATACATGAATAGACAGTCTAAACCACTGCTGAGATGTAGTGAAGAGTCAATATACAGTTGTGCAAGATGTGGTCTAGTTAGTGATGTAGGTCAGTGATAACACAATAAGTATGAAAAGACAGTCTATATAAAATGCTGAAATGTGGTAAAGAGTCAATATAGTTAGTGTATAATTGTGGTCTACATAGTGATGTAGATCAGTAGAGTGTACTAAAATTGTGTGATACAAAGGTGGGAAATATTATCAGAGCTGTATAGTAACGAAGTAGAACTACTTAACTACTCTACTTAAGTACTAAAAGGCTGTATCTGTACTTTTTTGGGGCTTTAATCTTTATTGTGCAGGAGAGGATGTTCATTTTACTTTCACTTTACTTGATAATTGTACATTTATTTCAGTATTTGTTAATATTTGTTATTTTTAATATAATATATTTAATATTTGTTAATTCCTTTGGCTACATCCTGAGGATAAACATTTGAAATAATATAAACAATATGATATTCAAACTTTTGACTGCTTTCTTTAATAACTAAATAACACAATACTTGTACTTTTACTTTCAGTACTTGAGTCGTAGATTTTAAAATAAACTACTTGCAATACTTAAGTACAAAAATGTTGAATACTTTAGTACTTCTACTTAAGTGTGGTGCTTAAAGAGCACTTCAACTTCTACTTAAGTCACTTTTTTGATAGAGCACTTGTACTTTTACTCAAGTATGGGTCTCTAGTACTTTATACACCTCTGAGTATTATCAGTAGATAATATGTAAGACTACTGTAGGTGGAAGGCTAATCTGAAGATGTGTGTTTTGATGAGTGAGCAGCAAAGTTTTAGATGTATTAAAGGTCCCATGACATGGTGCTCTTTGGATGCTTTTATATAGGCCTTAGTGGTCCCCTAATACTGTATCTGAAGTCTCTTTTATATAGACCTTAGTGGTCCCCTAATACTGTATCTGAAGTCTCTTTTATATAGACCTTAGTGGTTCCCCTAATACTGTATCTGAAGTCTCTTTTATATAGACCTTAGTGGTCCCCTAATACTGTATCTGAAGTCTCTTTTATATAGACCTTAGTGGTCCCCTAATACTGTATCTGAAGTCTCTTTTATATAGACCTTAGTGGTCCCCTAATACTGTATCTGAAGTCTCTTTTATATAGACCTTAGTGGTCCCCTAATACTGTCTCTGAAGTCTCTTTTATATAGACCTTAGTGGTCCCCTAATACTGTATCTGAAGTCTCTTCTATATAGACCTTAGTGGTCCCCTAATACTGTATCTGAAGTCTCTTTTATATAGACCTTAGTGGTCCCCTAATACTGTATCTGAAGTCTCTTTTATATAGACCTTAGTGGTCCCCTAATACTGTATCTGAAGTCTCTTTTATATAGACCTCAGTGGTCCCCTAATACTGTATCTGAAGTCTCTTTTATATAGACCTCATGGTCCCCTAATACTGTATCTTTAGTCTCTTCTATATAGACCTTAGTGGTCCCCTAATACTGTATCTGAAGTATCTTCTAAATATACCTTAGTGGTCCCCTAATACTGTATCTGAAGTCTCTTTTATATAGACCTTAGTGGTCCCCTAATACTGTATCTGAAGTCTCTTTTATATAGACCTTAGTGGTCCCCTAATACTGTCTCTGAAGTCTCTTTCCCGAAATTAAGCCTTGGTGCAGTTACAGCCACTAGAGCCTGTCCCACAATGAGCTTTCCTTAGGATGTGCCATTTCTGTGTCTGTAGCTATTGAGGAGAAGAGAGGTGGGGGCAAGGTGGAGGGGGGTGGCCTTGACCAACTGCCACTTTGCTCGTTTGGCAAAGCAGAGAAAGGGGAGGTAACCTTGCTCCTTATGACCTCATAAAGAGCAAGATTCCAGATCAGCCCATCTTTTCAAAGGCAGAGCAGGATTCCCAGGGCTCGGTTTACACCTGTTCGCAGGCCTTATAAGGGCCTAAACATACTCAAAAAGTCACCAAAATTTGCACACACATCAGGCCTTGTGAAAATTTTATATTTTAAGGTTTCATAAATAGGTGTGCAAAACTGTCATAACTTTCAGAACTAACGAACCGTTTGTTGTAGAATCTTGTGTGACACGCCATTGCACTCAGCAGAGGGTTCCTGTTTCATTAGGGACAGCTTGCTCTGCCCCCTATGTGGACCACGTTGGTTATCCCGACACCCGGAGAGGTGCGAGGACCCGTCCAACGCTGCTTGCAAATTTAATTGTAATTGAGTTGGATCCAGGTTTAATAAATAGATAGTGAGGCAGTCGGTCTGAGTGGAGGAGATAACTGGTGATGAATTTGGTGTAAATGTAGATCTGGACATCATCGCCCTAGCGGTGGAAGTGGAGATCATGTTTTCATTTATTTACGAGTGGCAGGATGTAGAGTATCAATAGGAGAGGACCAAGCACCGAACCTTGGGGGATGCCTTGTTACAGAAGAGCAGTGGAGGGGGTGCAGTTGTTGATGTTGATAAACTATTGTCTGTTGGTGAGATAAGATCGGAGCCAGGTGGGTGTGGTGCCAAGCCATGAAAAGCCATGCTTTTCAGCTCTTATGCAATCCTGTGTCAATGTCTTCCATCATTAACTGGCTTTTTGTTTCTCTGGAATAGATGCATTCCAGAGCACTGTAGACCAGTTTGGTCGTCTGGACATTGTTATCAACAACGCCGGCATCAACAATGAAAAGAACTGGGAGAAGACCATACAAGTCAACCTGGTAAGATGAAAAGATTTCAAGTCAAGACAGTTTTTTACCATCAACACACATTTTAACCATTTATTTATGTCCACATAAAGAAAAATAATACAGGGACACAAATTGTACAGATGTAGTACAATACATACACAAACTCATGGACCAGTGACATGCAGCAGATCTTCACAATATCACTTAACAAGCACAAAACTCACTTCTTAAGAGTATAAGTAGCACAATACTCAGGTCTTAAGGGTAGCACACACACACACACACACACACACACACACACACACACACACACACACACACACACACACACACACACACACATATATATTTACTACTCTCTACCTTTTTCCACCAAAAGTTGTGTGAATGAACAGTCAATAACGCTTGTCTTTTCAAAATTTTTATGATTTAAGCCATAAATTTACGGGGAGGAAAACCTAAATATTCTCTGAGATTAATGTCACAAATTTACAAGAAATTGTGTTTTTTTTGTTAAGGAACAGCATTGCTTCACTTTGCAACATTGGATCAACCTCACCACACCAAACACACTGCTTGCCGTGTATTATTCCACCTGCAGTGATGATGTGTCATATTGTGTCATGCTGCACCACAAATCACATTTGAAATGCACGCAGATTTAACCTAGCGATGTCCTTATCTGTCCATTGTGTTGTATTTCCAGACACTGAGTCTGGAATAGGGGGGACAATGAGTTTTTGTCCACCAGCTTCCAGGTGTAACTAACTATGGTAATTAACAAGCAGCATAGGCCAGATCAGGTGCGCCCAGCCAAATGCGTCGGGAGTGGTCCAAATGCTCTTTTGGCTTCCTTGGCTCACCTGTTGCACACTTGGGCACGGGTTGGGATTAGAAAAAGGCATAGGTGGGTACATAAGAGGCTGTGGCAATCATGGTTTATCACAGTCACCATTTTTACCCCATTTAATCACGTAGGAGCCCTCCGTGTCATTACAGTTTGGGAATTCTGTTGAGAGTTTCCTCTGAGGAAAGTTATTTTCTGGGACTTGGGACGGATCACACATCACATTGCTCATCATAGCCACAGATAATCTACTGATAGGCTTTTAGAATTAAAAATGTGGATCTCCAGGCCAGCCTTAAAAGAAGCTAACGCCTGCAGCCGTTACCTCGTTACCCACGGGTAGAAAGAAGACTGTCAGGAATGGACAGTCCTTAAGTTAAGAAATGTCATTGGCTAATAGCCCACTTAAACCACAACAAATAAATCAAGCCACAACAAAATACAATTTACTAGAAAGGACCACATCATCAACCAGATACGTTTGAACAATTTAATAATGAATGATGATTAGAGTGCGAGCAATGAAGTCGCCGGTATGCAAGACATAAAGTTGCTTGGAGCCATCAGATGACTTGATGTGGATTGCGTTGTGGGGAGGCTTTGGTAGGGAATCCGCCATAGCAATCGGGCACAATGGATCCCCAAAATCTCCAGTTACTTAAAACAAGAAAGAGTGGAGCTGAGATTGTTATGATCTGAACGAATGTAGCGGTGGAACAATTCGGAGGAATAATGGCCCACGGTTGTATTAATTGTTCTGGGATACCATTTCAAAGGCCAAGGATGATATGAACGTATGTAGCGGTGAAAAATTGGGGGAATCGACTGCCCATGATAGCATCCGGAGTAATGAACCAGAGAAATGCCAGACATGGCGAAAGTGCTCGTAGAACCAGAATCAAGTAGCCACTTGTGCCGACTCAGAAGTGAAGAGAAGATCTGTCGATGTTACACTCTGGAGTGTGAAAAGGATTGGACCCGATACAAGGCGAGTGGGCGCTGGTGGAATCGATTTGCTTATCTTGCTTTATGTAGAAAATATCCTTTCCTTGAGAAATTAGACTGGAATGTAAGCGTGACATGTGGGTCGAAGTTAGGGGTGGATACGGTGAATTTGAAGCATCTGAGAAAACTGGAAAGAACATGGCTTCTGTGGTTTGAGCAACATGAGGAATTGTGTATCTAAAATGATGTGTATGCTGACTGTGTCAAGCCTGTGGTAAGAGGAAGACATCGATTTTAAGCTCTCTTTTGGCGTAGACATCCTCTGAAAAGTTTAGATCACAAGCTAATGACACTAAGGTAACTTTGATGGTACTGATGTGTTTGGCTGATGATCACAGAATAGGCATGGCTCAGTAATGGTAACAATATCAAACAATAGATTGTTAAGTCGTATTGGTCGAGAAAGTAGCAGAAGCCCTTTCAAGCTGATCGGAGAGACGAGAGGGTTAAGGGTGATGGGCTGTTAGTAGCTCTATGAGTCAAAGATCGGGGTGTTAGGGCAAGATTTACCAATTGAATATCAGTGCCAAATATAGAGAAACTGCTGTTAGGTCAATGAAGACACCCCCAAAACCGGCAGAAGGAGCTGAATTCTGGCATTCTAGTGTCAGGAGCCCTGGCCAGAGTGAACAGTGCCAGGGGCATTGGGATGTCAGCAGGATGCCTGGTGATATTTGTTCCTGTTGATCAGGGACGTGCACAGGTACGGGCTATTGTTGCCCGGGCAACTGCCCGTTTGGCCTGATTGGCTTAGCTTTGGTGAAAGAGCCTAAATAAACTTTTCTTTCTTTCTTTTTTTCATATTTTTTGCTGTGGTGGCTGCATTATTACGATAATATGCCAATCATTACTAAAGTTAAGTCAGATTAAATCTCTATATCATCCAATCTTGCCCTCAGCGATGCCCTCAGCCCCCAGTCACGTGACTTTGTTTTTATTCTCACACACGGAGCACCGCAAATTAAAGCGAGAAAGCCCAGCCCTTCTGCCTTCACATGAGTTTTTAAAGTTATGGAGAGTATGACAATTAAATGCCCCGTGAATAGTAACCAAAAATTCCGCTTGAGCTTTGAATAACATGCAGCTTCAGCTTGTAACGTTTGCATCACGTTGCGCAGCATTTTTAGTTATAGTAACATAAAATGCTACGTTATCAACAGAACTAATGACAGCCTATGTTGCAGCAGCAGGCTAACGTAAGTACGTTACGTCCGCTACATTAGTGTGTGTTCTGTAGAGAAGAGAGAGGCTCAGGGATTTGATGGTTTGGGCTCTTGAATCATGCTAGGTCAGGGACGTCACTAGGATTGAAAGACAGGGGGGGCTTAGCCCCCAGGCTATGCAAAACTTTACCTTGTAAAATCTTACTTACAAATGTTATTCTAATGTTAGCTTTTAGATACTTCAAAGCCGCATCAAAGCTGCATGGGGGGAACGTACGTTGAACGTACTTTTTTACAAAAATTATATATATAATAAATATCATAAAATAATTTAGTTTAGGCTATGCCTTAGTGCCTAGACCTGCCAACAAATGCCTGTTTAGGAAGAAAACAAAACGCCTCACATTTTCTTAGCCCTGTAGACCAGTGGTTCTCAAACTTTTAGACATCAAGGACCCCTAAACTGAAATGCCGATTAGACCACAAACAGCCATTTGATTAGATTTTGTCCAGGGGTCCCCATTTGATAGGATTTTTGCTTTTAGATGTTTTATTACAGAAAGTCTATGAATGAATCTATGAAACATTGTGTTAATTATGGATGGAATTATAGTGAAAATAAGTTATTTCACTTTTTGCTGGGGACCCCCTCAAGGACCCCTGGGGGTCCCTGGACCCCACTTTGAGAACCATTGCTGCAGACCACTAACATAACTTACCTCAATCAAGCCAATTCCCTCAGAATCAGCTGCCCTGCCAAACTCCTGTTTCTCTCTCTCTGTCTCCCTCTCTCTCTCCCTCTCTCTTTCTCTCTCTCTCTCTTTCTCCCTCTCTCAAAATATCATCCAGTATCCATCTGCTCAATAAATTGAAGGATATAACAGTACAATAGCATTAACAGTGACACTATAACATTTAGTTTTCAGTGACAACATTCTGTGGGGACTGTTAATACTATAGAGATAGCATGCTATATTAATGGCAAAGAACAGAGAACTTCGGATAACTAACTAGGTTAATTAGGTATTTCTTGTATTTTACTCTAGCTAGACTATTGTTTACCATAGTCAGCTAAAACATCCCTTTATCTTTACCTCAAGTAAACGTAGCTAAAGTTAAGCAAGTAAAAGTCATTAACAACAACTTACCATTTCACTCTGTAGCCTACCACTTACTCTGAGTGCAGTAGCAAGTTCAGACCAAAGAAAGACACCAACGAGACGAGACGGGACGGTGTAGCCTATCATCTTCATAGCCATTGACTCTTTGTATTTCTGTTTAACTTTCGATTTTTTTTGTAGCTGGATATATTATTTGTTGTTTCGAAATATGAATTTGGATAACGTTAGCGATAGTGAGATGCTTGCTACAGTTGCATTTCGAGTGATAAATCGGCGAAAACAACGTTTTATTTCTCGGATTTCCTGCTTTGTTTTAATGCCGCCAGGCGCTCTCTCTCTTCAGTCCCTCTCTACCTCGCTCGTCCACATACCGTTACGTGCACGCGGGCTCGTTGAGCCTCCGTCTCGGCCTTTTCCACCAGCTGACAGTTCGTGAAATATAAACAAAACAGACTGACTGCAGTGCACAACGACACAAACAGATGAATGGGGAAGGAAGATTGATTCAAAGTAGTGAGTGATACAGAGTGCACTGTAAAAAAAAAAAGAGAAAAAAAATAAATAAAAAAAAAATAAATTGTTTGTTGTTTGTCACTATGTTTCGTGAGTTTTCAACCAACAATCAGATGTGACGTTAGTGAAAGTAAAAGGAAAGGCACCTTATTTTGTTATTAGATGATAAATTAACGTCCCAGTTGGTTAAACTTTGCATTTAAAAAACATATATAGTATATATATAGCATAAAGTGTTAGCTTTGGCCTATTTTTACAGAAGCATTTTCTTTAAGTTGGAGAAGGGTAATAACTCATTAAAACAAATGTTTCATTTAATAATAAATGCACAGTAAATTGTGTGTCTCTGTCGTGCCATGTATAGCATTGTGAATTAGTTATTATTTTACGTATATCAAAAGTTCCAGTTGAGTAAAATACTTTTACTAGCTGTAGTCATGTTGTAATTGTTCTTTTTAATATACAGTATATATACACAGTGTTGGGAACGTTACTTTAAAAAAGTAATTAGTTATAGTTACTCACTACTTGTTCAAAAAAGTAACTGAGTTAGTACCTGAATTACTCTATAATAAAAGTAACTCGCTACCAGGGAAAGTAACTATTTGCGTTACTTTAAAAAAAAAGGTGCTATATGTCAAAGAATTTGGATTTTTTTTAGCAGTTTTCACAAGTCAGTTGAAATGAGTAGAACAGACAGGTGTACATAACTTTCGATATTTATTGCACGTTGACAGACAGCAAGAGATTTATCCTGCACTTCAAGTATTATCTTTGTAAGATGTTACACTTTTAACAACATACCTTCCTGTCATACGGTTGACTTCAGCCTGTGTCATAGGTTTCTGTTGTGAGGCAGACAGATCTAGCTTTTAATGCTTGGAGGACTTTGCTCCGAGTCCTTCCTAGAGGATGGCGAGCTATCATCTGTGGTGGAGGTATCGCTGGTTTTGGCCACTAGCTTTGCAGATGCGTGTGTCGTTTGTGAGATGCTTCATTAAATTAGAGTTGCTTACAACGGATGTCGACAAAGTCTTCGCTCCTGGACGTAATGCACACACTACATGCACGTTCTTACCTTTGACCACAATGAATTTGAAGTAGTGCTTATATCTCCACCTTGAAAATGCCAACTTTTCATCGGATTGCTCTTGACTCGCCATCTCTGCTGAATCTGTTTAGCTGTTGTGTTTGTGGCGCGTGTGCTGGCATGTGTGTAAAAACACTGGCTCTGATTGGCTACCATGAAACATGACTATGCCTTAGCCAATCATAATCGCTTACCTCGTTGTTAACCCACCTCCTCACTAGCTGTGAGCCAGGGATGCGTTCGGATTACACAGTTTATTCAATCACCGCATAGTAACGCACCGCATTTAACGTCCAGTAACGTTAACGGCGTTGTAACAACGGGAAAAGTAATTAGTTAGATTACCCCGTTACTGAAAAAATAACGCTGTTACCTAACGCCGTTCTTTTAAACAGCGTTATTCAAACACTGTATATACATAAATATTATTTATGGTGCCTTTTTTCCAAATTAGATTAATGGCCCCTCCAAATGTCTACGTCCCAGCACGTCCCTGCTGTAGATGATACTTTTTGTTGTTTCTGATGCTTTACTTTTTGCTGTCTTCAAACTGGAGAATGTGTTAAACGGGGCTCTTACATCAAGACGAGTTGCAGGAGTGAGCGTGATGATGTCATCCGGAAGAAAGCTTGTGTTTACTGAGCGATGGTTTTGGTTTTCAAATTTGAGAGACACAACTTTCTTTTTAATATGAGATTAGTTCCAATGTTTCACCTTGCATTAATGTGCATAAGAAGTGCATTGGGGAAATGTAATGCATTTTGTCTGGAGTCTGCTGGGTTCAATAGTTAACTAAAAATCTACTAAAATAACATGTAGTTGGTGATATCTTATATGAACTTTTTATCCACCTTTCGCAACACTGTGGAACAGATTGTTCTGCTAATAATGTGTAATGCTTCCACTATCAAACCAGAGGCCAAATTGTCCTTAAAAGACCCCGGCTCAGGCCTCTCAGAGTGCAACAATGGGCTGTTCCAACTCCTCCATTACATCAGAGGGCCTCCCCCCTCTGCCATACCAAGCCTAAGGCCCTACAATAAAATTTTCTAAGTACAAGTAGAATTCCAGCTGGCAGCTAAACCTCCATTAGTGGAAGCAGCTCTCATAACCCCATGACTCTAAAGGCAAAACAACGAAGAGTTCTTAAGCTGTTTAAAAACAGTATTGCAGATAGAGCAAGATGTACCAAGGCTCAGTCTTTACCGCAGCTGCCCAGGTTTTGATTCCTACCTGCAGCCCTTTGCTGCATGTCTTCCCCCTTTCTCTCCCCTTTCCTGTCTGACTGTCCTGTCAATTAAAGGCCAAAATGCCCAAAAATAATCAGAAAAAAAATGCAATGCCATGACATCCAGTTAGAGATGTAACGTAGCAAGACAAGTGAACGGTAAATGTCCATTACATTCAAGCGTTTAATACTATCATGTGGATTGAAACCACATCACTCTTAGAACAACTTTGCGTATACTTTTATTCCATTATGACACAATAAGTAGTAGTGCATTACTAGTGCATTACTCACTATACAGTATATACAGTATCAGTTGGGTTTTCACATAAGTAGGCTTGCAGAGAACAGACACAATTAAAAATATCTTTACTTATCAGTAGGTTCATGGCTTTACTTTCAGTTTCACTTCCTGCATACGTGCTGCACTTGCCTTCCACTGTGACCATGTTGTCTCTTTATCTTTCCAGACCTCTGTGATTAAAGGGACCTACTTAGCACTGGAACACATGAGTAAAGAGTACGGCAAGGAAGGAGGCACCATTATCAATGTATCCTCTATGGCAGGTAACACACACACACGCACACACACACACACACACACACACACACACACACACACACACACACACACACATACAGTTTAGTTTATAATGAAGGTGTGATCAATGCCTTTTAAACTCACATTCACACTAAACAACTGCATGGAGACACCTATAAATAAGTAAAAAAAAAACAACTAAGAGATGACATTTATCAATAAATAAAACTTCAATCATTACCTATTTTAATTGTGTTCTGCACCAAAAGCATGGCAATGTTGCAGGAGGACAGGTTTCAACGAATCCTACCCAGTTACAGTGTGACAACAGCAAAGGCACAGCATTTACACTGATATATGATAGTGGATATAAATCAAACAGGATTGATAGGCAACACAACCACCAATTTAGGGCTAATTTTGTTAAATGTGTGCCCATCTCCATGGACGAGGTGTTTTGGGAGTGGAAACCAAAGCAAGATATATTAGTGTACATGGCTCCGTGAAGGTGACCAATGAATGATTTAGTTGCTGTAGGCTACACAGAATATGTGCACTGTAGCTGCAGCATTTACTAAATACACATACGAAAACATTTCAAATGCAAGTAAGTGATAGGATTTAAAAAACATTAATTATCATAATGTTTTTTAAATTTTTTATTTTTGAAAATGTATTGAAACCTGTTTTCTGTTTTGATTGGCTAAAACAGTGAAGGAGAACTGAGCAACGGAAGCTCCAGGAAACAGATATTTGTGACAATACTTTTGCACCGAGTGAATATTTTGTAAAAAATGACAAAGGAATTGACTCAAATGGCAGTAGTGGCCTAGTGTTTAAGAAGCAAGCTTGGGACCGGGAGGTCGCCAGTTCAATCCCCAGACATACAGAGAAGGGTGGGGAAAGTGCACTGTTCCCTCATCACCACCACTAAGGTTCCCTTGAGCAAGGTCCTTAACCCCAACCGCTCCAGTGGAGCTGCTCAGTGGCCAGCAGATCAGGCTGTGGTTGGACTGGGCAGCTTCCAGGTATGAATGTGGAACTGTGTCAATGTGACAGGTCATTGTTGCAAATGAGAAGTTGTTCTCAATTGACTTGGATAAATAAAGGTTTAAAAAAAGAGAACTCCACCTTTATCTCTACATTCTTGGACTCATAATGGATAGTATCACAATAACATCTTTTTATATTTCACATATTCCTGCCTGTCACCTGCATTACCCACAATGCAACTTGACCACAAATAGTTTGTCTGGAGAATGGGGTGTGTTTTGCAATTAGCAAATTGCATTAGCTATTGTAGCCTCCAGCCACTTTTTTCACATATGCAGAGGAACTCATTGATGTGTATAATCAGTTCCCTTCTAAAAATACTCGAGAAGATATTATTGATAAATATAAAATTTTGAAAGGATATTTCATGATACAATGCAAATTTTGTACAGACTTTTTTTGACAGCACATGTAGATAAATTAATTTGGCACCAGACATCATCACATCAGTTTAGCTTGCAGTGTTAGTTTGGACCTCAAGAAAGAGAACATTGGCTAACTTAAAAGGCCAAATTTTACTGGAATGAAAGCAAAGAGCTGTTATGTAAAAGACAATCACTCGCGCGCGCACACACACACACACACACACACACACACACACACACTCACCCCCACTCTCTCTCTCCCCCCATCTCTCTCACTCTCTCTCTCTCTGTCTTTCTCTCTCTCTCTCTCTCTCAATTTTTTTGAAAGAGATTTATTGGCATGACAAGACATTGCTTATATTGCCAAAGCAGACAACATATAAATAAAAGGAATTAACAATAACTGGTACAACATGAACTATAACATGAACACCAACTTAAACATAAAGTGATAAAGGCACGAGGAGTACAATGCTACAGAACAATCATTCAACAACATTACACTGTTAAAACTTGTGACATAATTAGCAGTTTGTCCCTGTCTGAAAAGTGTCTCAAATTCTTTCCGCTGACTTTTACATTTGGGGAAGAAGACTTCCCTAATTTGTTTGTATTTGTCACAGTAGAGTAGAAAGTGCTGCTCTGTCTCTACTACTCTCTGTGAGCAGAGAGTAGTATATATAGTAATATATATATATATAGTAATATATATATATATATATATATGGAGCAGAGTCTGTCCTCCAGGGATTCATTCATGACAAAATGTCACAGATGATGAATTTCTCAAAGTCTGTGGAAGCATGAAACAGTAACTCTCTTTCTCTAGCGTGTGTTATGTGGGAATAACAAGACAAAAAGCAACCATGACAGGTTTGCAGACATCCGCTATAAGTGAAACTACTGGATCGTTCTGCATCAAGGTCATTTCTCCTCTTTTAAGGTTTTGTATTATCCTGATGGGCACACATCAGGTCAGTAAAATTATTGAAACAAACAAACAAATACCCTGCAGGAAGTTGCTCTGATCAGGCGCAAAACTACCTTATAAATCCTATCATGAAGCAAAGACCACAGAGCTTTTGTTGTGACTGGAAACAGTTAGTTATTAGTCAGTGGTAATACTGGACATGTCATTTCTCTCCACATTAAAACATAACATGTTGTTCTTAATTTAAGCAATCAAAAAGCTGTTACTTCTGAATTCTTCAGTCTTGTGTGGTTAAAGGTACTTTATTTGTCACATACACGTACATGTAGCGAAATTCATTCTCCGCATTTAACCCATCCCTCAAGGGAGCAGTGGGCAGCCAATCACAGTGCCCAAGGACCAACTCCAGATCTGAGCCAGTGCTTTTATCAAGGGCACTGCCTGGAGAACCTAGTACATGTTTTTGATGGTGGGGGATACCGGAGCACCCGGAGGAAACCCACGCAAACATGGTGAGAACATGCAAACTCCACACAGAAAGGCCACCTGGATTGGAACACAGAACCTTCTTGCTGTGAGGTCACAGTGATAACCACTGGGCCACCACTGGGCCACCATGCTTGACTGCATGACTGCATGACATACAACGCCTCAGTATAAGGCTGGGACTCATATACTTATAGTGGCAGCGCCCTCTAGTGGCCTCCCATTATTATTATGGGAGCAAAACAGGAAGTAAGGTGACACAGTCTAAGGGCTCCTGCACACTGCCTGCATTGCGTGAGCATGTCAGCTGAGTGGCGTGTTTGTTTTTATTTTGGCTCCCATGTTTACAGGTTAGAGCTTGCACACTGCCTGCATGACACGCACAACACGAGAATGCTAGAAATAGGACCGACGCCTATTTTTCACACGACACGCAAGCGTGTTGGAAGCGTTTCCAGGCAAAATAGAATAGGGAAAGATGTTTATGTGTCATTTTGACACGAATACAATTAATATAATTATTGATTTTCAAATATTGCACCTGTCAATACAGAACAAAATATTCTGTAGCCTATTTTGCCGTCAATACTGCCGACGTTGTCTTTGCTGTAATCAAATCAGTGTATATTTATGTTTAACATGAAGTATAGTACTGCTTGAGTTCAGGGGAAATGGGATACATACATGTGTACAGACAAGGCTAGCAGCAGTGAAAAGACATAGAAAACGCCACGCAGCCGCCACGCAACTGACAACAGAAGCGCCACGCTCACGCCACGCAGGCAGTGTGCAGGAGCCCTAAGAGCGCCAAATTTCACGTAAGGAGGTGGCTAGAGGAACATCATTGTGCCTTAACCTAACCAAACTGACGACTAACTGTTAAAGGCCACGACCATTACGTTCTCTAGTTTAGATGTGAGGATGTAAAATGCTCCTGTGGGTCGTATTTCCTGCCACATCTCCGGGCTCTGATTTATGAAACGCTCTTGTGGGTCGCGTTAGAGGGGAGGTAGCTCTCCTGTTCTTTCTGACAAAGGTGGGAAATCTGTAGCAGGAAAAGTTAACCCTCTCCTTGAATTCATGTTGTTTATGGAGAAGGAGAACCAGGAAATAAGTCAGGGGGAAATGCAACGCTACCAAGTCACGGCCGAGCGGACCAATCCCAGTTGTTGTGGCTTAACGTACGTACCCACGGCACGGATTTAACACAGGAGCATAAATTGGGCTTAACAGAGGAGACAGATAGAGGCTATTGCAGTAGTCGTCACCAGGCTTTATGGTAAACTGCCTTCATCCATATCACTGACGTGCATCAGACTGGCACATATGGGTACAGTGTTTCCTCTACAATTTTTTTTCAGCAGGGGCGGGGGGTGGGGGGGGATGTTAAACGTCAAAAAGTACGGGCTTATCTGATAATTTACCTTGAAACCATCCAGCAAATAGACGGTACTGTAGGGTGATTTAACGTCACCGCTCATTTTACACACAGTTTAACAACAAAACTAAATGCTGAGTGAACATTACTATATCATGTTGATTATGAGCGGTATGCACCCCCACTAACCTGGAAAACGGTTATAAAACAGTGACATTAATACAGCGTGTCAGAGGAATACAGCGTCTCCTGCAGCGGGGAGTCAAAAGCAGAGAGACTGCAGCTTTCGCTAACGTTAGCTTCTTCTTCTTCTTCTTCTTCTTCTTCTTCTTCTTCTTCTTCTTCTTCTTCTTCTTCTTCTTCTTCTTCTTCTTCTTCTTCTTCTTCTTCTCCCATCCAAGTGGATCAATGAGCCAACACAGTAACTGCATTTTGCTCATCTGGACATACAGTACATATCTGATTGAATCAACAGCATTAGGCTAAGTGTTTTGTCAATAATCAACCTGTTATTAATAGCCAACTTTGGATTTAAAAGGCTGAGATTTAGCTGTCCATCAGTTGTAAATGTCACCAGCAGCATTTAGTGATTGACCACACTGACAGTGAATGTTATATATAAGTATCATATGAGCCTGACAGTCTCGATTAACCCACTACACAACAGCTTTTCGGCATTTGTCATGTTTGTCTCCCAAAGTGCGCGATTCTTTCTCCCAAAAGGGATCCTCATCCATGACATGATGCCGGTCTGGTCTATAGCCTGGAGCCAAAGCCCATCTATCAGGATCTATTTTAGGACATGGCATTGGAGATCGGGGTTTTTTGATGCATTGTTGGTGCAACACAGCAACTCTCTGACATAGCGTTATTCATTTAAAGCAGGTTGTTTAAGGTAAAGATTTGGAGATATGTTCAACTTCCTCTGTTTACCAGCTGCTGTCTTGATGAATGTGAGTCTTATCTGAATGACGTATGGGCCGTCTGATGAATTGCAGCTCCTCTCTCCTTTCTCCTCCTCAGTGAACTCCATCAGACCATCAATTCCGTTTTGCTTTTGATTTTTCAATCTATTTGTAGGAACAGCTCGCGTTGCACGATAACATCAACAATGAAAAAAAGGAAAAAATCCTGCACTCTGCTCGTTTTGGCCCCTCTGGACCTTCATCGAGGACTCTTAAAATGTTTGTTTTTGTAAATAAAAGGTGATGCTATAGCAAGAGCAGAGTGCAGGATTTTTTCCTTTGTTTCGTAGTTGAGTTTTCAATCTACCCAGAATGTAAACATGCCATAGCATAAAGATGGAAAAGTTTTTTTACACTGCCTGACATGAATATATAAAAGCAATCATCATCATCAACATCTAATATGAAAGACAACACTGATGGTGATAACCCACAGATCATTTTATTAACCTACTCTGCAGTCTTACCCCTGGATTCCACCCGGTGCATCTGCTCCATACATTTTGTCATTCTGTTGACATTGTTTTTTAAATTTAGATCTAGAACTACTGTCATGGTTTGAAGTTTTAAACATTAAGGCCAAGATGAGCACTGACATTCAATTGTTCATTTTTTACAACAAATATAATCTTTTTAGTTTAAAGGTACCTAAGCGATGTCACGCGTTTTTTAGGCTACAAAATATAATAATAACGGACAAGAAGAATTTACTTATTTAACTGGAGGAAACTCTGGGACATACAGTCACTGATTAGTTCAAAGCACTTATTCAGTGACTCTATTGATTCATTATCATCTGGTTTTATGTTATGTACTAAATCTGTGTGTCGTCTGCACAAATATGGTAGAATATTTTATTGATTTACAAGCTATGAGCTAGTGGGAGCATATAGATGTTTAAAAGAGATGTTCAAGAATGGACCCTTGGGGAACTCCACGTGTCATTGCTGTGTGTTCAGATTTGTGAGCACCAGAGAGTCACACTCAGTTTTCCAGTCTGTCCAGCAGTATATTATGGTCAACAGTGTCAAACGCAGTACACAGACACACACACACACACACACACACACACACACACACACACACAAAAAGAAGACACAATACAACAAGAATAGGACATCTGCTTATTCAATAATTGTTTTATTTCATATTTGGGGCTATGCGTGTCGTGATACATATATTTTTTGTTATGATTTTTTTTCTGTGACCTCAGAATGATCTAACTTTGTAATGGCTGTTCTTCAAAATGAAATGATTTTAATCTCAATTCATGTGATGAAGGATTTTAAAGGAGAGTGACAGTAGTCAGTGTTAAGTACTGCTCTGAGGTTAACACTGCCAGGTTTAAACATAAAAAAAAATTGTTTAACAGAAAAGTAATCGAAAAGTAATTAAATGTAATAAGTTATGATATTTTGATAAACCTCTCCGTGAACCATCACCTTATCGTGGTGGAGAGGTTTGTGTGTCTCTGTGAACCTGAGGGCTGTGTTGTCTGGAGCTTTGTGCTCCTGGTAGGGTCTCCCAAGGCAAAGTGGTCTCAGGTGAGGGGCCAGACAAAGAATGGTTCAAAAACCCCAATGAAAAAGCTAAGCAGAGATGGAGTGACCCTGCCCGGAGGAAGCCCGGGCCCCGCCTGGAGCCAGGCCCAGACGGTGGGCTCGTCGGCGAAGCGCCTGGTGGCCGGGTTTGCCACGGAGCCTGCCGGGCACAGCCCGAACAAGCTACGTGGCAACTCCCTCTCCATCCCATGGGCCCACCACCTGTGGGAGGAACCGCTTGGGGTCGGGTGCGATGCCACATGGGTGGCAGTGAAGGTCAGGGGCCTCGACGGACCAGACCCGGGCAGCAGACGCTGGCTCTGGGGACGTGGAACGCCACCTCTCTGGGGGAAGGAGCCGGAACTGGTGCGGGAGGTGGAGCGCCACCGGTTAGATCTGGTGGGGCTTACCTCACGCACAGTCTTGGTTCTGGAACCATACTCCTGGATAGGGGTTGGACTCTTTTCTTCTCCGGAGTTGCCCAGGGTGTGAGGCGCCGGGCGGGTGTGGGGATACTCACAAGTCCCCGGCTGAGCGCCGCTGTGTTGGAGTTTACCCCAGTGGACGAGAGGGTCGCCTCCCCACGCCTGCGGGTTGTGGGGGAAAACTCTGACTGTTGTTTGTGCATATGCACCAAACAGGAGTTCGGAGTATTCGGCCTTCTTGAGACCTTGACTGGAGTCCTGCATGGGGCTCCAGTGGGGACTCCATTGTTCTGCTGGGGGACTTCAACGCACACGTGGGCAATGATGGAGACACCTGGAGGGCGTGATTGGGAGGAACGGCCTCCTGATCTAAACCAGAGTGGTTGTTTGTTGTTGGACTTCTGTGCTAGTCATGGATTGTCTATAACGAACACCATGTTCGAACATAGGGATGCTCATAAGTGTACCTGGTACCAGAGCACCCTAGGCCGAAGGTCAATGATCGATTTCATAATCGTTTCATCTGATCTGAGGCCGTATGTTTTGGACACTGGGTGAAGAGAGGGGCAGAGCTGTCAACCGATCACCATCTGGTGGTGAGTTGGGTCAGAGGGTGGGGAAGACTCTGGACAGACCTGGTAAGCCCAAACGTGTAGTGCGGGTAAATTGGGAACGCCTGAGGAGGCCCCTGTCCAACAGACTTTCAACTCACACCTCCGGGCGGAGCTTTTCGTGCATCCCTGTGGAGGCTGGGGGCATTGAACCCGAGTGGACAATGTTCAAAGTTTCCATTGCTGAAGCTGCAGCGAGGAGCTGTGGTCTTAGGGTCTTAGGTGCCTCAAGGGGCGGTAACCCACGAACACCGTGGTGGACAACGGTGGTCAGGGAAGCCGTCCGACTGAAGAAGGAGTCTTTCCGGGATATGTTATCCCGGAGGACTCGGAGGCAGTTGCAGGGCACCGGCGGGCCGGCGGGCTGCAGCCTCTGCCGTGAAAGAGGCAAAGCAGCGGGTGTGGGAGAAGTTTGGAGAAGACATGGAGAAGGACTTTCGGTCGGCACCAAAGTGCTTCTGGAAAACTGTTCGCCACCTCAGGAGGGGGAAGCGGGGAACCATCCAAGCTGTGTACAGTAAGGATGGGACACTGTTGACCTCAACTGAGGAGGTAATAGGGCGGTGGAAGGAGCACTTTGCAGAACTCCTGAATCCGACTAATACCCTCTATGTTAGAGGCAGAGCTGGAGGATAATGGGGATTGTCGTCGATTTCCCAGGCGGAAGTCACTGATGTAGTCAAACAACTACACAGTGGCAAAGCCCCGGGGATTGATGAGATCCGTCCAGAAATGCTCAAGGCTCTGGGTGTGGAGGGGCTGTCCTGGTTGACACGCCTTTTCAACATTGCGTGGAAGTCTGGGACGGTGCCAAAGGAGTGGCAGACTGGGGTGGTGGTTCCCCTTTTTAAAGGGGGACCAGAGGGTGTGCCAATTATAGGGGTATCACACTTCTCAGCCTCCCTGGTAAAGTCTACTCCAAGGTGCTGGAAAGGAGGGTTCGCCAATAGTCGAACCTCGGGTTGAGGAGGAACAATGCGGATTCCGTCCTGGTCGTGGAACAACGGACCAGCTCTTCACTCGCAAGGATCCTGGAGGGAGCCTGGGAGTATGCCCAACCGGTCTACATGTGTTTTGTGGATTTGGAGAAGGCGTATGACCGGGTCCCCGGGAGATACTGTGGGAGGTGCTGCGGGAGTATGGGGTGAGGGGTCTCTTCTCAGGGCCATCCAATCTCTGTACAACCAAAGCGAGAGCTGTGTCCGGGTTCTCGGTAGTAAGTCGGACTCTTTTCAGGTGAGGGTTGGCCTCCGCCAGGGCTGCGCTTTGTCACCAATCCTGTTTGTAGTATTTATGGACAGGATATCGAGGCGTAGTCGGGGTGGGGAGGGGTTGCAGTTTGGTGGGCTGGGGATCTCATCGCTGCTCTTTGCAGATGATGTGGTCCTGATGGCATCATCGGCCTGCGACCTTCAGCACTCACTGGATCGGGTTCGCAACCGAGTGTGAAGCGGTTGGGATGAGGATCAGCACCTCTAAATCTGAGGCCATGGTTCTCAGCAGGAAACCGATGGAATGCCTTCTCCAGGTAGGGAATGAGTCCTTACCCCAAGTGAAGGAGTTCAAGTATCTTGGGGTTGTGTTCGCGAGTGAGGGACAATGGAGCGGGAGATTGGTCGGAGAATCGGGCGCAGCGGGTGCGGTATTGCATTCAATCTATCGCACCGCCAGGACGAAAAGAGAGCTTAGCCAGAAGGCAAAGCTCTCGATCTACCGGTCAGTTTTCGCCCTACCCTCACCTATGGTCATGAAGGCTGGGTCATGACCGAAAGAACGAGATCCAGGGTACAAGCGGCTGAAATGGGTTTCCTCAGGAGGGTGGCTGGCGTCTCCCTTAGAGATAGGGTGAGAAGCTCACTCATCCGTGAGGAGCTCGGAGAGAGCCGCTGCTCCTTTGCGCCGAAAGGAGCCAGTTGAGGTGGTTCGGGCATCTGGTAAGGATGCCCCTGGGCGCCTCCCTAGGGAGGTGTTCCAGGCACGCCCAGCTGGGAGGAGGCCTCGGGAAGACCCAGGACTAGGTGGAGGGATTATATCTCCAACCTGGCCTGGGAACGCCTCGATCCCCAGTCGGAGCTGGTTAATGTTGCTCGGGAAAGGGAAGTTTGGGGTCCCCTGCTGGAGCTGCTCCCCCCGCGACCCGACACCGGATAAGCGGACGAAGATGGATGGATGGATGGATTTTGATAAAGTAATTAAAATAGTTACATTACTATATACATTACATATCTATACACTGTAAATAGGGTAACTTGTAATCGGTAACTTGTTACATTTCCAAAGTAATAGGTGGGGGGGAGGTATCCAGATGTCTTTCTGTAGTCCACCTTCAAGGTGTGTGTGTCCATTGTCAGCATCATTTTCCTGCTTCCCATTCATTTCTGTGGGAGCAGCCGTGCAATGCATTCTGGTAGCGTTGCGGTGACTTTGGAGAAGCAGGGCGTCGAGTCGCCCACTCCTCATTTGCATAAATTTGAATCCAGCCAACTTTATGCAAAAGTGTCAGCTTAATACAATAATTGTAATGTTATGATGCACGTAGGGTGAACTGTGAATGTTTTTTTTCTGTTAGGTACAGCTGGAGTCATCAACATATTCCATTATAGGTTTGCAGTAATTTTGCAGCTGTATATTTGGAGTTCCCATATGTGTTCTCTGTAGGTTTTAATCAGATTCCAGAGGATGTTCTTGGTATTTGTAGTTATCATCTTGTAGATCTGGAAACAGTTTAGCCTCCGATTGCAGCAGACACATAGCAATCATTTCTCACTTATCTTGTTATCACTTGATAACAAGATGTCTGTGTGTGTGTGTGTGTGTGTGTGTGTGCGCGTGTGTGTGTGTGCGTGTGTGTGTGTGTGTGTGTGTGTCTGCGTACTTCCCATTCCCAACAGCAGACTTGTTCCAACATGTTCAAGCATATTGTTTTGTGGGTAAAGAATGTGTCCCTGCGTTCATTGATGTGTCTGTGTGTTGATGTGTGTGTGTGTGAGTGTGTGTGTGTGTATTAAATTATGTTAAGTTCACAACTTGAGTCTTGTATGTTGTGTTCTTGACAGCACGCTGCAACTGTAGATGTAGTTTGTTGTTGCTTATTTAGTAATTAGGAAGCTGCATATCGTCATTCATAGCACGTGTTGCTTCTGGGGTTCTGTAATTAGGTAATTGGCCAAATGTTTCAGCAGCATGTGTTTGCATGAAGCCTTGAAACAGGTGCAGTACAGTAAAAGCAACCTCTACACTCTTAGATCTCGTAACCTTTTCTAACAAATGTGTAATTATGACATTTTAATATTATATATTTTAAATGTAAGTTGATTATGCCAGTTGAAATGTGAATTTTCTTTGAAAGCCTCATTGTTAGAAAAGTCCATAGAAATATGGGATAATATACTGTGTTAATATGAAGGAACTTTCTGTAATGATTTTTCACTGTTTCTTTTCCACATTTTGATTTTTGGATTAACAGAAATGTCCGTTAAAAGGTACGGAGATATGTTTTGAAATTTAGAGTAAAATGGCCGTTTTTGGACTAACAGAAATGTCTTAAACTTAACGGAAAAGGTACTGGTAATTTTCTGCCAGGACATGATCCATTTTTCTACAGATCTTTTTCTCACAGTGCTCTTTTTCATTATATTTCATTTTAGTCACAATTATTTCTCGACCCCAAATCAAACGTCTCTCCCGTTAACGTATTAACCCATTAACACAGCTTCTCAACAAATGTTTATGTAGCTGCTTGAGAGGTTGATCAGGTGCTTTTGATTTCAGTAAGAATATATACACTAATGAACGGAGAGAGACATATAATTATTGATCCCATTTGAATTGATCCATGAATTACACATATGATGTTTGCCAATTTAAATATATATATGTGTAATCCATAGCTCAATTTAAACAGGATCAAAAATGATTTGTCTCACTCTCTCCTCATTCACTACCATACATAATGTTAGTGAAATAAGGTCCCAAGGGGTCCACCGGAGGAAAAGGGACTTCGCCTCTATATCAGGTGGCTCAGCAGGTGGCCGATTTGGCCTCCAAAGTCAGTTTGCAGGATTTTGGAACCTTCCGCAGTATGGCTCCAGTTCTTTCAAATACAAATGTATGTAGTAGGTTTTTCTTAGTTTTATTTGAGATTTGCGGGAAGATGGTAATTTAAAAGCATAGAAGTACCTTGAAAATGAAATAAAAATAAGAACAATAGCAACAAATTTGTTTAAAAGCACTACCCATCACTTACAGTGAAAGAAACTCAAACATTATTTTAGAGGCTGTTTGTTTTCATTGTGGGGAAATGAAACTGTAGATGGAGATGTTCTGGTGCAACTGTGAGAAATAGGGGCTGAGCCTTATCTGGACCAAAGCACCCTCCAATGGTTAGAGTTCAGTTCAGTTACACTGATTGTTCTATGCTAGGCGTTGCTGCTGGTAACATGTTTGTTACATTGTTTCCTCTTGTTCCTCTTATTCAGCCTTCATGCATTCTCCTCATCAACCTGTCTACACCGCTACTAAACATGGAGTCATTGGCTTCACTAGAGCTATGGCGGTAAGGCACACACACACACACACACACACACACACACACACACACACACACACACACACACACACACACACACACACACACACACACACACACACACACACACACACACATTAAATAAGACAGTATAAGAAAAACTTTAACTTTTGTAGAATGGGATGTCCTCCAGTCAACTCACAGCTCAGCACCTCCTCCCACATGTTGTTGCAGGACGCGTCCTCTCTGGGCCAGTACGGCGTTCGGATCAACGTGCTATGTCCCGCCTTCGTCGACACTCCTTTGCTGCACTCAGTGGAACATGAGGACAACATGGGCAAGTTTGTCAAGTTCAAGGATGATTTCAAACTCAGCATGAGCAAGTTTGGAGTTTTACAGTAAGTTAAATCACACACATATCACTGATGGTTTACCCAATCAAAATTCTCCTTTTTTGTCACGCCGATCCTTTTAACTGAAATCAGTTTAACACACTGTGCATTTATAGTGAGACATGCAGATGAAAAGTAGCTTCCTGCTGATTTTCTGAGCAACAATGTACACATTTGTTAGTATTTTCTACTAAGGCAGCAAAGGTTGAACTTGTCTTGGAGTGTTAAGTAATTTGGGGTAGGACAGATCCTCTCCAGCTGCCGGGAGACTGTGCAATACAGAAACAGCCGATCGAGAATAAAACATATACTAATTGATTAATGTTTGGTTCCCTTGTGAGCAAATGATTACATTTGGAAATAGTGAACCTTGGTTCATTGGATCACACATAGCATACATTAGCAAAAACAAATATAGCCTAGTGAGGCTTAATGACCATTTCTTAAATGAGAAATTCTTGCAGTCAAGAAGCTTCACCATATTAAAAGGGAAAATGTGCCACCTTTAATGTGGATGTCCAATCAGTGCTGATGATAAATGTAGTCCATTGAATAAATACATGACCCAGTGTGTGCTATATGGATTGAGGAACAAAATGATCCTGGTGGAGATGTGGCAGCTGTGCCTACATGGACTAGGATGCTTTGCCTGTGAGCGCCAAGTTTGCTAAGCTTTCTTACCTATTTTGGTAGATTTCTGTGTGTGTGTGTGTGTGTGTGTGTGTGTGTGCGCATGCATGCATACTTTACATTCACATTACTCACACAGACGTGTTCCAACATGATCAAGCATATTGTTTCGTGGGGAAAGAATGCGTCATGTGTTCATTGATGTGTGTCTGTGTGTGAAGTGACAAAGACAGACCCTTTTTAATGGGGCACATGCCCGGGTTTTTATGTGCTGTGCCCCAGTAAAATAAGTCATATTTTCATCCTCATCCCGATATGAACAAGCACTATAAACACCTGAAACACGATGAATAATAAAATCAAAACAACCAAAAAGACATACGGGCCCCGGCTACCGACCCGCATGTTTATTGTCAGGCTGCACGCACACACAGACATCTTGTTATCAAGTGATAACAAGATAAGTGAGAAATTATTGCTATGTGTCTGCTGTCTATAAGTGTGTGTTTCCAGATCAACACAAGATGATAACTACAAGTACCAAGACAGTGAAGTGAAGGTAACACTAAATAAGTGGACGTTACTGTAATTATGTGCAACATCATGGGTAAAAAGCCAATACTTAATTAAAGCTGCAAGCAGTGATGGACGGGGTTACCGGCGGACGCCGCTCCTTGCGACCGTGCATTTGCGTGGCACTCCGACACCGCATATCATCACCAATGAAAAGGGAACGCCCTGCTCAGTTCAATGATACTTCACACAAGACTCTACGTCATACAGTTAATTAGCTGTGAAAGGGGGCGTGGCCTAAACATAGGGGTCAGGCCAAACCTTTACCAATAAAAAAGAAATTTCAAGAAGATATGACAATGTAAACTGTAGTTATAGCCACTTTCTCGTTCCTTGCTAAACACTCAAAATGGCCGCCACGCCACGCCCACACCGTTTGACGAAAAGTTTATCTTTTAATAACTTTTTATCTTTAAGGTGTTGAGATGGTACAGACCAAATTTGAAGGATGGATGAAATCTCTAGGAGGAGTTCATTAAAGTATAGCATCTTGACTTTTAGGCCTACTACCTGTTGCCGCTAGGGGGCGCTATGACTTTGAGTTAATTTTGTCCGGTAAATGTCCTCAGAGTTAGAGTCTTATGAATCCTGAGAAGTTTCGAGCCAATTGGACAATGTATACTTAAGTTACACCCACTTCCTGTTTTAATGGCGAAACGCACAAAATGGCCGCCCCGCCACGGCCACACCCTATGATTAAACTTTTTTCTTTTAACAACTTTTCATCTTTAACGTCTTAAAATGGCACACACCAAATTTGAAGTTGATCGGATGAAATCTCTAGGAGGAGTTTGTTAAAGTACGAAAATGGCCAAAATCGCACTAATTTCAAACTTTCAATTCAAAATGGCGGACTTCCTGTTGGATTTAGGTTATGGCAGACATACGTATGGCGTACGTATGTCTGATTTCTTTTATTGACAGTTTAGTTGTTTCTTTCCACTGAGATATTATAGAATAGAAGCTTTGTCATTATACTATACATTATACTAAAAAAAAAAGATAGTATTACTGAGTTTGTATGTTGACTTTGCTGCTGTAAATTTTAATGTGGCTGCTTTAGAAACAACATTTAGTTAAATGTAAAACATTCAACACAAATCCTGTAGTGAATTTAAAAACTCAGCTAACATGCACACTTAAATATTTGTTTAATTATCGCAACTCATATCTCGGCGCATCCACATGATACAAGCCTTCAGTGTTTGCACCCACCCCCCACCCCCCTCCTCTCAGTGGTGGGGTAAAACACATCACTCGAGCTGCTGCACGCGAATGCCGTCTGGCGACACCATTTTGTAAACATAGCCATACTGAGAACTACAGAGAGAGTTGTGTGGAGCTGTGTGTTAGCTTTTTATCAACCCATTTGGCAATGGCTTGAATGTAGTAGGGGTTTAAATGAAGTTAACTGCACACAATACAGTAAAAAAAAGTAAATCATAACAAATTACATTTTATCATTAAATATTACGAAATATTTGAAATTATCAAGATATTTATACATCAATGGTACATTTTACATGTAGTGTTTTGTTATGTTGTGCTAGCACATGATATGTAGAATATACTGTGTGTAATACCTCAAGTATAGGATCTACACACGTTTTGTAAGAATACTGTACGTCATTGCTTTTTATTTCACTAGTACATACAGGTACTGGACAGAGTAAGTGGTCAACATGCACATGCCTTTCAGTCAAAGAATGTTAAACAAATTGCTGAGCTGTTATTACTAAAAAAATGCTCTTACTAAAGTAGGATATCGGATCTGGTGATTTTCTGTTTGTGAACTGATTTGCCATTTGGCTCTTTCCAAATAACTACAAGTTAAAATGTGTAAACACTCGGAGCCACTCAGTATCTCTGTGACTTTTTTCTGTTTCTGTGTTCTGATTTATTATTATTATTGTTATTGCATTTTTATTTTACTCAATTTGCTCAAGTGTCTATTTGGAGCCATTCAAAGTGGGACTGAAATAAGGCACAGACATAAATGCTCTTGTGCTACACATAATAGGACAGCTATGAAACAATCAGATAAAATGTGTACCAAGGCCCTGCATCACTTCCCTACGGGGGTTCATTTCAGTTAGTAATGGGCATTGTTATTTTAACACTAGATACTGGCCTGACCAAACTGTCTGGCTCTATTAACACCTTCTTTAACAGTTCAAAGTGTGATTCTCAGAGACATGCAGCAGAAGGGAAGTGTTAAGTTCCAGAGGAAGTTAAGGCTAGATGACTTCCTGATCTCACACACGTGTTCATGTGTGTGTGTGTGTGTGTGTGTGTGTGTGTGTGTGTGTGTGTGTGTGTGTGTGTTTGTGTGTGCGTGCGTGCATGCGTGCATGCCTCTATTTTCATCAGTAATCTTATCTAATCACACATTTTCACCCTGTTTATCTTCAGGCCATCACTGATAGCGGAGGGAATGATGAAGATGATTATTGACACCAGTCTGAATGGAGCGGTGATGAAGATCACATGCTCCAAGGGAATCCACTTCCACACCTATGAACCCATGTCTGCTTGAGCCTTGATATACTGGACTCCACGCTGCTGCTGAGGAGAATACAGTGCCTTAAACTGTCTTAATGCAACACACCAGAAACAGGTTCAGGACATCAGGCTGCTTCTAGACTCAATATCCGAACTGCGTCAGAGCATCATTTTGATTCTACAGGAAAAAACTGACCTGAACAATGCCTGATCATGTATATAGGCCTACAGGTGTCCAACACATGAATGCTATCCAAATAATAGTAATAGGCTGTCTGTCTGATTTTAATAATTATAGATCTGTCTTTTTCAGTTAGCTTTCTATGTGTTACAGGAAATAGTTGAGTCAGTGTCATCCACCTCAGACATCACTGATTATGTAGCTTATGTAATTGAACAGTGTTATCAGCTGTAAAAGTTATTATTTAACAGATATATACAATTTGTGTAAAAATAAAAATAAATCAGTGGGATAGTTTAATATGAAAGATATGGGACTTGTTTATTGATATTCCAAAATGAATGTAAGACTATGTCTACATTAAGCCGTTTTAAACGCCATTTCTGTGTAAAACCATTTGCATCCACACAGTGTTTCCAGCTTTTTTTTTTGCAGAGTACTCTCTCAACTACTATTCTTAATGAAAAGGGCAGAGATGCAGTGCAGATACAGTGGGGCCGTGACCGTCTATGCTGCTTTTTGGACAGCAGGGTCTGAAAAGGATGCTGAGATTTGTGAGAGGCTCAGATATAATCTGTTTTACGAAAATGTTTCTCATATTTACAGCTTTGAAGGGACTGGCATGTCGACCAGTAACACATACCGGTGGATCAGTTTTGGACCCTGCACATACAACTCCTACCAAGAGCTACGCATGGAGATAAAGAATGTATTGACCAGTAACTGTACAATGGATATTGTGTAGTAAGAGAATACACATGTAATTGTCGTCATGTGTGGCAGCCATGCGGGTCAAACTCTGGCGCTGTTTTTAACACAGGTTGCAAATTCAAACAAAACTAATTGGTTATGTTTAGGCAACAATACCACATGGTTAGGAAAAGATTGTGGGTAGGTTAGGGTTGTCCGGTTCTGTGTAAAACACGGGCCATCCTGAGACTGGTGTCTGGTGCCCATTACTGCTCATTCAAACCCCAAGGATATTTTGTTCCAAGTGTATTAAACCATTGTTTTATATTATATACATTATAAATATATATATTTTGGTTCAGGCACTGTTTAGGTACCGGCACCGTTTTAAAAGTATCGTTTTAGCACCGGTATCAGAAAAAACCTAAACGATACCCAACCCTAAATACAATGTACATTGAATGTGTCTGTTCTTTTTATGTTTAATGTTGTATTTATGTTGGAAAAAGTCATTTTGATTACATTTTTAATTTCTTCAACATACTTCGTAATACACTTGGAACAATACATCAGATAGATACAGTTTTGGGTTGTTGGAGCAATGGGACAATAGTTTAATTACTATTTTGGATTGTAGATTTTTCACAGAGTTGATGTGATTCAAAAATGGTTTCTGCATAATCGTCTTAATTGGTCTAAATTTGCTTTGTACGAAAATATCCTGCAAATTATAATTCCTGCGAAATGCTGAAATAATTTTGTGGTTTTGGAGTGTTCGTCTTAGTTTTTCTGCAAAATTTTAGTCAAACCCAGATTCTGTTTAGAGTACGTTGTAATGAGAGGAATAGTATTTGGTTTATTTTCCTCAATACCGGATGTGGGATTCAAAAAGGTAAATTTGAAGAGTACACAATGGTTGTACAGCAGCAGCCCAATGTACAATGTACTTGTAAAAACCCACAACATCAATGTCTGTCCATTTGTATTTCTTTCCCTAGGCTATTTGTTTAGCTTCCCGCTTGTTTGTATTTTGGCAGATTGTTTGTATTATTTGCACAGGGAATAAAGTTTGAATGGGTCGAGGCATGAGTATGTGGCGGTGGAACTGTCCGAGCATGTTGAAACCTTGGGACAGGGGGAGCATTGTCTGGGTCCCTCATTGTCTTCAAGGACAGTGGAGCTGGCTGCTGTGTAGGTGGGGGTGCTGGTGCATGAGGTGCAGGTGATTGTGTTGGAGGTACTCGTGCCTGAGGGGAGTGGCTCCTCTTTGCTGGTGGTGGTGATGGCTGTGGTGGAGGCCTTTGATACTAAGTCATTAGTTTGAGATAATAAGTCAATATTTTGAGAAACTTTCTCATCATTTTGAGGTAATAAGTCAGTATTTTTAGAAACTGGGGCAATAAGAGGAGCACCAAACCGCTGTAATACAACATAGGAAAATCAGCATTTAAATATTTCCATCTGTTCACACCAATGAGTGATTAACACAAATAATCAGTGGTGTAATTCATTTAATGAAAGCTTACTATGTGGTTTTCAATTGTAATTTAAACTATTTATATCTAAACCCTTGTATTTTCAGCTTTCTTTAGACCTTTACTACACCGAAGATGAGATTTATGAGCTGTCATTGCTAGGGGAATGGCTTAACGCTCAGTTACATTGTAACCTTGGTTCTGTGAGTGAAGAGACTATCTCTCCATCATTCCATATTCCATATGTACAGGGATGATAGGTAGGTGGATACTTCTTTAAGACACACTGGCTTGCCCAGCCACGCCCTATACTATTCCCTATAGAGCACCTATAGGAGAGATAGTCTCTTCACTCAGAGAACCAACGTAACCGAGCGTAATCTATGGTATCGCGACTATCTCTCCACCGTTACATATTCCATATGTACGGGGAACTCTTTAAAGGGGTGATAGAATGCAAAACCGATTTTACCTTGCCATAGTTGAAAAATGACAGTTTGGTGGGTAAATATAGGACATAACCTTAAAATCCCATTGACACCTCTTTCCTCTGCAAATCTCACAATTTGAAACTGCCTCTGAAAACTTGCAAATCTGAACGAAGCTAAAAGTTGACGTCAACTTCTCAAATCCTCCTCATTTGGCTCTACCTTCTTTCTTTATAATACCCCAAAATGTCCATACTAGGCCACTAACTGATCTGAGGTCAGTTAACTGATCTGAGGTCAGTTAGTCTTGTAAATCTAGGTCGTGCTATTCCAGTACAAAATTCACTTCTGAGACTTTTTTATGCACGAAATCAACTATGTAAAGCTCAAATATGGGCCGTTTTATGAAAATTGATGGCTAATTGCAAATTTGGTAAGTCAGTGTCAGACTTCACAAGCTCCACAATCTGCCGAGACAGACAGACACTCTCCTCTCCCCGCGCTTACTAGCTACGAGGTGAGTTGTGATTCTTTGGAGGAGGTTTTTTTATGTCGCAAGAGTAACGTTAGAACAACAATAGTTATAATGAAAGTGTCCCAACTTTTTTATTTTGTTTCGGCTGTTTTAGCCGCTGCGCCTGTAGCCTCGTGAGACCGTCCTGATCTGGCGAGCCCCAGTTTTCCACTCGCAGATCAGTCTGGCATCTTGAGATAGAGAAAATTTGGAGCCGTTAGCCAAAAGACTGGGCCAATCAGCGTTGGTTTTGAGGTGGGTTAGGTGGTGATAGACAGATGGTTTATCCAATCAGCTAACCAGTATTTTCAGACAGCGGTAGCCCTAAATCTGTTAGCCGCTCGCTAATGCTTTTTTCTCTTGGATCTTTCTTTTGGAATATGGTCCGGGAACCTGAAATGGTTCCTTTTATTCCTAAATTCTCGTTACACAAACGGCAAATCTCCTTTACCGACATGTTGCTTGCATGCTGAGCTAACGAGCTATGCTTTGCCTGCAGCAGCAGGGGCGGGCTTGTGGTTGTATTTTCATACGCTTCGTGGATCTGATTGGTTGATTTGGCCCGTCTATCACCAACATAGGTGATAGACAGATGGTTCATCCAATCAGCTAACCAGTATTTCCGCCCCTTCCCAAAAGTTCTCCAACGGAAAGTTCCCAGATGGATATGCCGAGCAAATGCGAAGCAATCCATCTGGCGGAGTCAGGTTATCTCGCCTGGGCATGTAACAGACAGTGTGTCTGTGTTTGTGTGTGCGCGCTGTGCAGCGGTGTGTGTGTGTCAGTGTGTGTGTGTATGTGTCTCTGTGTTTGTGTGTGTGTGCGCTGTGCACAGGGCAGCAGTGTGTGTGTGTGTGTGTGTGTGTGTGTGTGTGAAATATGAGACCTGCTGTATCGTCACCAATGTATTGTGTATGTGGTTCCTCAACCAGTCAGCGTGCAGCGCTCATCTAAATATTCATGAGCATACCATATTTGGAAGAAAAGCTGTTGTTCCAAATAGAGCCATTACACAGGGATGCATAAGGGCCAAGAAATAGCACCTGGGCCATTTTCAGCCCAACCAATGTTAGATACCCTATTAGGAGACAATAAGGAACAGTGTGAAATACCCTATATAATCATTCTATCACCCCTTTAAGACCAGATAGTGTAAAAGAAAGTTATAATGAACTGTTCTAAAATAACACTATGAACCATCAACCAGGTCAAAGACCAAGCCTGAGAGGCAGAGGTGCTGCTGGGAGTAGGCTGCAAGATGCAAGACTGAACCAAGGAACACGCAGAGGCCTGCACCTTTTCTTTATTCAAGGCCGACACCTAAACAAAAAGGTCACTCCGGTCAGCCTGCAACTCGCTCAGCTGGAGCTTGCCTACTCTTCAGGCAATGGTATGCCAGAGTAACCCGGTGTCAAGGGAGAGCCACTTCAGATCAGGAAGGATGCAGAAGTGCTCCAAGGACCATGGTCAAACCCAAAGAGAGACTAAAGGACTGGACTTATGACCGCCAGCCTTAGGAAGCCTCTGAGAAATCAGGGAGCAGTCATGCTCATGCAGTGTGGAAGCACAACACACACTGCCTAGTCCAGCAGGGTTGCAACTGATTTTGGGATGTTATAACTTCTTTTACCCTTTCTGCTTCTCGCTCTTTTCAGAGATGGATTGATCAGTAAGGATGAGATTATAGCATATTTCCTCCAGGTCAACCCACTGCTCCATTGTAAGATGGGTCCAGGCTTCATCCACAGCATCCAGAAGACGATGGACCTGAAGCTCACCTTCTGTGAACACTGTGCTGGATTTGTGTGTATCTTAAGATTTGTTCAAAAGGTCAACATTAAGGCCTTTGCATAGTCCTTGAGTGCTCCCTTGTGGACAAATAAAATAGACTGTTCCTCTAAGTTTCATTTCTGCACTGCTATGTAGAGTTAAGTACCAATTAAGGCATTGACCAATCAGAGAAGGCTGTAACGTGTTTCCAGTATTCCAGCCTCTACCTCCTAGCAGTCATTGTACCAGAGATAATTCATCATATTAGAAGTAGGTTGCCTCGTTGACAGGATATATATATACAGTACAGGCCAAAAGTTTGGACACACCTTCTCATTCAATGTGTTTCTTTATTTTCATGACTATTTACATTGTAGATTCTCACTGAAGGCATCCAAACTATGAATTAACACATATGGAATTATGTACTTACTGTAACAAAAAAGTGTGAAATAACTGAAAACATGTCTTATATTTTAGATTCTTCAAAGTAGCCACCCTTTGCTTTTTTTGATAACTCTGTAAACCCTTGGTGTTCTCTCAATGAGCTTCATGAGGTAGTCACCTGAAATGGTTTTACCTTCACAGGTGGGCCTTGTCAGGGTTAATTAGTGGAATTTTTTCCCTTATTAATAAAAAAAAGCAAAGGGTGGCTACTTGAAGAATCAAGTAAGAATCTAAAATATAAGACATGTTTTCAGTTATTACACACTTTTTTGTTAAGTACATAATTCCATATGTGTTCATTCATAGTTTTGATGCCTTCAGTGAGAATCTACAATGTAAATAGTCATAAAAAAATAGAAGGAAACGCATTGAATGAGAAAGTGTGTGAAAGTGTGTCCTGTACTGTGTATATATATATATATATATATATATATATATATATATATATTTTTTTTTCCATTCTGGATTCCTTGTTTCAAGGCATTTGTGAACTTAAATCCATGAGATTTGTAAGTAAATAATTCTTATTTATTTTCTTCCTGTTAAATCCATAACTTTGGTCGAGTTGATGTGCTCTATGTAGCCAACAGTTCTCATTTATCTTGTTTATTGTATGTATGACCTAACTCAGATACAGTTAAACAGCCTTGGTGCAGTAACTTTGCATTTATAATGGATTTCAATTCAATTCAATTTTATTTACAGTATCAAATCATAATAGTTATCTCAAGACACTTTACATAGAGTAGGTCTAGACCACACTTTATTACTTACAAAGACCCAACAATTCCAGTAATTCCCCCAAGAGCAAGCATTTAGTGCGACAGTGGCGAGGAAAAACTTCCTTTTAGGCAGAAACCTCGAGTGGTGAGGAAAACTTCCTTTTAGGGTCGGTCAGACCCAGGCTCTGGGTGGGCGGTGTCTGATGATCCCAGTTGGGGGTGTGATGAACAGTGGCAATAATAGTCACAATAAAAATAATGGAACTATGACTAGAAATAGTAGTTGCAGTAGTTCATGTTGTAGCAGGGCACTGCAGGGCATTACAGGGTATAGTGGGACACTGCAGGGCATGGCGGGGAGTAGCAGGGCACTGCAGGGTGTAGCAGGGTATAGTGGGGCACTGCAGGGCATAGCAAGGTGTATCAGGGCACTTTAGGGCGTAGCAGGGCACTGCAGGGCGTAGCAAGGCACTGTAGGGCGTACAGGGGCATAGCAGAGCATCGAGCAGGACCAAGGTGCCACCCTAATCCAAGGAAAACTGCAGGGCGAGAAAACATGAGGGCTCCCGGGAATAAGCACCCCAGAGCTAAATATATATTACTGTTGTACACATTATACCTAAGTAAAATTCATAAGCTATTTCTGTTCAGTGTAGTTAATAGCTGTTTCATGTAAATGGAATAGTGGAGAATTACATAATTATTATGACAATTAAAGAATGTTATTTTTACTTTTCATTATGTTACAGAAACCACATGTTACTTCACAGATCTGAATTATGTGTGTGTGATAATCCATAAAGCACCATTTGAGGACATCTCCTTTTCCAGTTCTTACCGGACTATATGTGGCGATTGCAAATGCATTTAAGCAACTACACCTAAGAATTCTTCATTAGTGGCCGGGATGGCTCACTTGGTAGAGCAGGCGCACATATATAGAGGTTTACTCCTGTCATGCCTGCTCCTGTGTCAAGTTCTTATTGTTGTTGTAGATTCTTTCCATGTATTGTTTTATTTTGAAGGTTTCTGTTAGTGTTCTTATTCTGTTTGTCTTTTTCCCTCCATTGTGATTACATGTCCCCGCCCTAATGTGCTGCACCTGTGTCTCATTGTCTCACCTGTTTTGTGTATTTAAGGTCAGTCTTTCCCTTATCCCAGTGCGAGATCGTCAGCTTCTTTTGTGTTTAGCCTTCAAGCACTTTCCTAGTGTCCTGTTTTCTAGTTTGTTGTTTCCCTGGATTTTGACCACTGCCTGTTTTTCGGATTACCCTGTTTGCCTGCCGATTTTGACACCTTTGCTTGTGATTTTATTGAGTCTCCAATAAACTGTTTTTTGGCATTTTACGTACCTGAGTTGTGCATCTGTGTGTCCATACATCTGTGTGCGTGATAACTCCTCAACGCAGTGGCCGCGGGTTTGACTCCGACCTGCATGTCATTCCCCTTCTCTCTCCCCTTTCATGTCTTCATCTGTCCTGTGGAATAAAATGCCCCCCAAAAAAATCTTTAAATAAAATTTAAATAGGAGGTCTTAAGCTTGGGCTTATTTAACCAACACCTTCTTCATCACAAAATTCTCTTACTGCACTTTTCATGTCTCTGTTGAAGCATGCGCAGATGCTTATACCGATCATAGCCCGGTTAAGGTGTATAGCCGGAGGAATACCCCAGTTACACCGGGTTATTAGAACTCAGATTTGAACCGGGATAAGGTGTTTACATTGCGTTTAAGAAATCGAGCTACTGCCTTAAGCCGAATATAATCGTTTTTTTGAACTGCATGTAAACACACTCATTGAGCCCCAGACAGACAGAGGAGCCTTTGGAAACACGTTTCCATGGAAATAATGTATGTTTTTGTTGAGTTATTATTACACAATACTTTTTCTGACCTTTTTGAATATTGCCCCTGACATATAACTGATATTACAAAAAAGACTAAAACTAATAAAAATTAAAACAAAACTAAGCATTTTCAAAAAATAAAAACTAAACTAGCAAACCCGCTTTAAAAACTAATTAAAACTAACCTGAATTTGAAAACAAAAATAAAAATGCTATTTAATAATAATTCTATTCTATTTATAAAAATAAAATTTAAAACTAATGACAAATGACAAATGCAAAACTATAATAACCTTGACATACATACACACACACACACACACACACACACACACACACACACACACACGTATACATGCACGCAGGCACGCGCGCGCGCACACACACACACACACACACACACACACACACACACACAGAGCTGATCTGCTCTGCCTCTCTCTCTCTCTCTCTCTCTCTCTCTCTCTCTCAGACACACACACACACACACACACACACACACACACACACACACACACACATAGATCCAACGTTAACAGAGGATTGCTCCCCCTAATATAACACACCCATAACCAGAGATACAGATCCCCCAGGATGACAATTCAGTCTGCTAATCCTCTGCAATCCCTCCAAAAAAAAGGGGAGAAGGCATATCACAATATTAAGTTCATGAGATGAATTGATTTAGAGAAAATAATCTAGTGTCTTTCTTTTATTTTTTATGTTTATTTGTTTTTCGGCATTTATCTCTCGTTCACACTCTAGTCCAGTTGGTGGCGGCAATGCCCCGCCAATAAACCAAGAAGAAGAAGAAGAAGAAGAAGAAGAAGAAGAAAAAAAGAGCGAATTTTAAACGGATGCTAGCTCAAAGCCTGGGATAATAAAAGGTTTAACTTAGCAGAAATTGAGAGGATCCGCTCTGTCCGGACTACATCAGGTAACACAAAGGGAGACATAAAGGACGTGTTAGCTCTACAGGCTAACTGTAGCTTCAATGTTAAACGTTTAACTGTGATAGAGACCAGAGACAGCCAGTCTAAGCTGCCGTTAGTTGAGCTGGTTGACCTAACGTTAGCATACCGAAAGACACAACCACCTCACGTGATGAAATGAAAGGGAATATTTCATATACAGTGTTTATATGTATGTGTAGCATAGGCCTATAGTGTAGCTATATACAGCGGTGGAAAGTAAACTGCTAAGTACTTGCTATATTACAGTATCTGCGTATTTCCGTTGTATTCTACTTCATAACAGTTAGCTAGCTAGCTAGCTAGCTAATTCACTAACCCGTTACCGATGCAGGGGTCCGTGTGTCGATGTAGCCGTATCTGTGATTGTACAACCGGATACCGATTTGTATAGGCGAATCTTTACACCCCTACTTATTACCAATCATGTTTTCAATCAATCACAAAATCGTCTGTTAAAGAAAATCTTTAAACAATGAAATGTCCCTCCCAGTCTCACGTCTTCAAAGGTTTTTACTTTTCACAGATACAAAATCACAAAGTGCTTCACATAAAACATCTCATATGACCCCAATAAACCCTTTAACCCCATGCTGCATCATTTGGAGAAAGGCTAACACTGCGATTGTGATATAATGGTATGATGAGTTTACTTGCTATTATGGTTTATAGTAGCACAGAGGCCCGTTTCAGAAAGCAGGTTTAGTGAAAAATCACGCTGTTTCTCAATCTCAGGAATGCAAAGAACGGACTTGTGTTCTTGGGGAGAACGTTCTTGCTGGTTGTTGTTGAAAGAATGAACTCGCAAATTCACAAGCACAGAAAACGCTGTTAACAGTTTGAGATGATGCGTTCTTGCTGGTTTTTGTAGCACAGAGGCTACCTGCTGTGCTTCAAAATAACAGCTAGAAATAAAAACCACAACAATCTAACCACGTTATATTTAAACAATCTCCGGACAAGAAAAACTCATAATGCAGGGCTTCAGACACATTTTTTTTCACCAGGAGCACAGTGGCCCCCAACTGAAAATTTTACGGGGCACAACCAGAAAATGTAGGGGCACACACCGTAAATCAACATGCTAACCAAATATTCACATTTCTACTAATTTCCACTGTATTACTAATACATACTTTAATAATAGATGCAGAAATTACAATGTGCTGTTTCAAATTCAGTGTCACAGATTGAAGATGCAACATAAAAGGTAAACTGACAGCCCCATAGCTGTCATGACAGTAAAAATTAATAATATTAATAAAATATGTTATTTTTTAGCCTGTTTTATTTTCACCATGACCGTTTTTAATTTCTCTTTAATGTTTCATGTAAAGCACTTTGAATTGCCTTGTTGCTGAAAGGTGCTGTAGAAATAAAGTTGCCTTGCCTTACAGCCTCAGTCAGACACCAGGGCATAGAAACCACTGTTGTTCCTGCTCGTCTCCGAGGAAGTGTAACGTCAACAGCACCGCGACCCGCTTTCGGTTCGCCATTAATATCATATCGAAGCAAACGCTGTCTGCGTGAAGTTATGAAAAACTGTAACCACACTTGAAACCACTTTATCGGCATTTCCGTGACTCACTGTGAAAACTGCAGAGCCGACGTAGTGTGTGTGTTTGTTTCAGAGCTCTGTTCTCTGTCAATCACAACAATACACATACAAACTTTATAAGTTTATGTTTGTTTTTTAAAATCTAATAACTGAACTGTTGAACTGCTAATAGTAATTCTTGTTACTCCTGTCAGGATGACTTCCTCCTCCCTGCTCTCTCCTCCGCCCTCTCCCCCACCTGCCCCCCTCCCTCTCTCTTCCTCCTATCTGACTCGCTGTCCTGAACTCGACCTGTCGATCACACTCAGCCCCGCCCCCAGACCCGCCCACACAATCCTGGAGCCCCGCCCACAGAAGAGCAGTCAGCAGAGTGAGTCCCGCCCCCAAGCGCAGACGGGAAGAAAGGGGAACAGGCAGGTGATGACGTGTGTGTGTGTGTTATCTGTAATATGTAAAAGCACCTTAAGTAGTCATTAAGACCAGTAAAGCACTAAATAAATACAGTACATTTACATAAGGAATAGTAACCACCTCTTTAATAGTTTTATTGTTAGTCCATAAACTCCCACAGCAGTAACAGATCAGTTAATGGTGTAAGTCAGTGCCCCCCCCAAGCAGCATTCTGATTCCACAAGGAATGGCATCAAAGACAATCATGTTCTCCTGAATTCAAACAAAAAATCTGAATACCTGTACATTCAGGCATGCATGTCAAAGAGTTGGCCAACAAGTCAATTATTATTCCTGTACCAGTTTTCAAAAAATAAAGATTAGTTTTACTAGAGAATGTCCTATTAAGCCAAATGTAATATCTATGAGGTGAGAAGAGACCAAGCCAAAAGCATCTGTTTATCAAAGTTTGATTTTGCAAATAATATAATTGCATAATAACAGATTATGGCCACCGATTTGAGAGAAAATATAGTATGGAATAAAGTTCCATAGTGATGTTGGATTAATAATGCCATCATTTGTGTCTGGTGTCCTGCAGGTGGGTTTTGAAGAGCTGGTGGTCGTCACGGCAACATCGGCACAGAGCACAGCCACCCCACCTCAGCAGCCAATCATAGGTCAGAGAAGGAGCCGAGCATGTCTCCATGGTAATGTTGGGAATTGGGGGGTACAGATTCAGTTATTGAGAAATTATCAAAGATGTTTTATCAGTATTAATAAAGTTATAAATATGTGTATTCATAACATTACCAAATCAAAATGGGGCACCAACCTGGAATCAGGGACCAATAACTGAGCTGTGAAACAGACTCATTGGTGGTGTTCCCTTTTAAAATACTAATTTGATTAATTTATCCGGTATCTTTGAAGGAACAAAAGAAGGGTGAAATACGAGCACTGACCTGTTTAACCCAGCTGTTATTACAATCAATACACCAATAATCACAAACAACTGCTCTTTAAAGTATAATAGGATTTATTTAACTTCCAAATCATCAATCAATAGTTCTTCAATCAATAAACCTACATACTTGTTACAAACTTGTGTGTGTGTGTAAGGAAAAGGGAGAGACAGAAAGGAGGGAAACACGTTAATCAATCACATTCAGTGTCATAACCCAATTGCAGCATTAGCAGTTACAGACATTAATAAACACACCTAATTCTCTGCCCAGAAACCTTAAGCCTTGTGTTGACTTAGGGTCAAATTGACCCGTTTTTCAGTTTTTGTTTTATATCAGAAAATATGGGACTTAGAAATAAGCGCTGAAAACGTAAAGAAAAATTCTACAATTTAAAACGTTGGAAAAAGCAAAAACAAACTGTTTTTTCAAGGTTGCCGGGAAGACCGCACAAGGGTTAAGCCTTTCGGTGTGTTATCGTCCATTAATCCATAGATCTCCACGGTAATGGAACGATCTCCGGCCGCTCGTCAGCGGTGCGCGGAAAAGCTCTTCCCTCCTAAAGGCAGCTGGAAGGGAGTTATGTCGATTTGAGAAGAAAACGTTGTTTTTCTCTTCTGCAGATATGAAGACATAGGGCGCGTGTTTCACAGGATCCAATAGTGTTCTCCAGAACACCGAAATAATCCACTTTCCCGGGAAATGAACCATTTAACATACCTGCAAACTAATCACTTTTCAGCAAAAATCGCCGTTTTAAATGGGAAAATGTCATCCACGTGAATCGTGTAGATCCAAAGAGTTTTTATTTGGGGGTGGGGGGTCCGAGACCCGGTGCTAATATGGCACAGGTGCCTTAATGACTGTTATCTACCAGACTGAATAGCAACGTGGATTCCGGTGCCTTATTTAGGTGCTACGGACATGCCTGCGCTTCTCTTTGATGCTCTGAAAACGCAAGTTAGAGGGAACTGTAAAATTGCCGCACGGGACGCTAGTTAAAACACTACAATCGACCGCAGGTAACGTTAGCCTACCGTTAGCTAGCAGCTGGAGCAAACACGGTTAAAATGCTGACAGCTAAACGGTGTGAAGGGTGTCTGTATTTCACTGGAGAGGATTCCAACAACAGTCTATAGCTGCTGTTGTCTGAAAAACAACACAGATGTTCGTTCACTTGAAACCATAGACTGTATACAGTCTATGCTTGAAACTCAAGTCAAAGTTATTGTAAAATACCCTTTTCACATCCAGTGGTTGTTTCTGTCGTTTAACAGGAATTTACTGGTGAAATAAGTAGGGCTGTCAAAATTAACGCGTTCATTTTTGCGTAAATTTTTTAAAGGTGCAATATGTAATATTGTATGTAATACTGGCAGCTAGCGGTTAAAATAGTTACTGCACTACAAATTCAAAATACTGGAGAGTCGTCTCCCCCGCCCCCTCCTGCCCAGACTCGAAGTTCACGGGAGTTGCCAGGCTGAGACCGCAGCATTCACAACAATGTTGCTAGACGCTTTTCTCACATAGCCAGACGTTACTCCACAGCACAGCAGAGTAGCTAACGTTAGATGCTAGTCTCACATACCAGACATTACTACAGCACAGCGGAGTAGCTAACGTTAGATGCTAGTCTCACATACCAGACATTACTCCACAGCACAGCAGAGTAGCTAATGTTAGATGCTTTTCTCACATAGCCAGACATTACTCCACAGCACAGCGGAGTAGCTAACGTTAGATGCTAGTCTCACATAGCCAGACATTACTCCACAGCACAGCAGAGTAGCTAACGTTAGATGCTAGTCTCACATAGCCAGACATTACTCCACAGCACAGCAGAGTAGCTAACGGTAGATGCTGGCTATATTGACAGTTATAAAAGCCCGTGCTTACGCGGAGCTCTGTAACCAACTGACAGACACACTTTTTCGGCTTAAAATGACAGTATGAAGCGCTAAAAACGCAACAACCTCACTGTCCTCTCCACACGCCAGTCAGGCACACTTCCTCGGCTTAGAATTACAATACGAAACGCTAAAAATACCACTACCTTGCCGACGGAACACACTTCATTGACTTAGAATTACGGCAACAATCGCTAAACACACTGCAAACTCACAGTCCTCTCTTTCCGATTTACAGCCCCCCTCTCGTGGCTTAAAATAACTCACCGTTGTCGGCTCCAGCCGCTGAAGAGGC